>NC_088419.1:80778691-80948691 GCF_034236695.1 Oncorhynchus nerka | reverse complement strand
TAGTGGAAAGCCTTCAGAGATGAGTGGAGGCTGTTATAGCATCAAACAGTAACAGGGGGACCAACTCCATATTAATACCCATGATTTTGGAATTAGATTTTTGACAAGCAAGGGTCTACATACTTTTGGTCATGTAGTGTATGCCATGGTCATCCTCATGACAACTCGAACTCAATCCACACATCGAGCTAGACACATACACAGCATTAGTCGTACATTGGGGTTAAATACTCTTCCTATGTCTCTTGAATGCAAAATAGATTGTTTTAGTTCAGAGACAAAGCGCTGGTATCCGCAAGCAGACCACTGCCAACTGCTGATTTTGAAAATGTTTTATCGTTTGTCTCCCTCTTTCTGTTTTGTCCTTTAGGGAGAATCGTTTCCTATGGCACCTGCAGCTCCTGTTCCCTCAGAGCAGCTCAGAGTTCACTGAGAGAAGGTGAGTGGTGTGTGTGCCTGCCTGTCTATTTGTCCGGTAGCATCTCTGCCAGACACTCTTTAGGAACCCTGTTAATAGCAGTTGATGTCAGAGTCCAGGGGTTGGAACCTGCAATAGAGAACATCCAGATCCTTGGAGAGTGACATTAGTGCTTTCAGCACCCATGTATCTTCTAATGGTGAGGATGATTGATGTAGATCGTTAGCACTCTGTATTAAAACCACTCCAAGAACGTCATCGATCTTCATCACGGTTTGACTCATGGTTGGTTCCTTGGAACTTGATTGGTTGGTTGTCCACTCTCTCTTTTTGTCTGTCAAACCTTTCTTACCCTCTCTCGCCTCTCCATCTCTCCCCAGGGTGTCCGATGACCAAACACTTAAACAGATCCTCACCCCCTACATCCACCCTACAGAGTCTGAGCCAGTTAGACGACAAAAGTAAGAACACACCACTCTTGTATAATCTACTAATCGAATTAAACAAATGTCCAAAACAATCCAAACAAATGGTTGCCTACTGGTTGAGCTACTGCTCTTGGAGAGTATTTGAGCTAGTAGTATCCACGCCTTCCTGATCTGATTGCCCGGTTTGGTTGTTTGGCTCTATCTTTCCTCCCTAACAGAGCCTGCCTAACGACTGCCTCACCTGTCCTCCAGGTGTTCAATAGTTGGCTATGGCTGAAAATCCATCAGTGGTATTGCAAGCTAGATAACAGAAAGCTAGAAACGGAGCAAACCAAGATAGACTGGTCCAGAGAGAGGAATGTCTCTGAGCTGTAGCCAGGGCCCTAATCTAGCTGGAATCTACATGCAAACAACAGAATGGTCTAGCTGGGTTTCATTAGAGATTTTAAGATATAGAAATTAAATTAGGTTGTGGTTTTTGGTCGGTCACTGTAGTCTACTCAACAGCAGGAATAGAAAGTTAACAATGTGGTAATGGAGTCTGAAATCAACACCAGTTAGTTGGGCAGTTTGGATGGCCTACTTTTTCTGTTGTCTTGCCTGCTGTTTTCTCCTGAAATGGCTAAAAAATGTCAGTACAACACACACACACGGCCTGACTGCTTGACACCACATGCAGTGTGTTAAGTACATTGCATTCTCACGTTCCACAGTCAACAGGAGTGGGGCACACACAGCTAATTATATTTCAGTGAATTACATGTAACTGCTGTTGAAATATTGATCACTAACAGACTGAAAGTGAAACATCGCCAGTGTGGCATACAAAAGCTGCAATTTCATTTACAGTATCTACATTTTGTCCTTGAAGACAAGAAGTCATCACATTTTCTTAATGTTGTCTTCATTATCAATGGGGACAACCTTGCTCTCTGTATCACGGTAAATATTTATACAGTTGCTATAACATGCAAATGTTTTGGGATTGTCTCCTACTGCAGGCAGACCAGCTGTAAATGAAGTAAAGGAGCCCTGTCCGACAGGGCTCATACTGTATTAAAGGACAAATATAGAAATGATTAAACACCCATGGTGATTTCATTAAACCTCTGTTACTGTTCCCCAGTCCAGGTCAAACTATCGTTTGACTATTTGTCTTGCAGGCTGCATAACGTTGAGCGTGTATAATTGCATTTATGTTGGAGGGTTTTTCCCTGTGAGAAGTATGCTGAAGGAAATGTGTATTTTATTTCATAATGTTGCCGTAGATTTCTTGTGGTTTTGTGCCCTCAAACATTCTGAAATTGGATTTAGTAGATCAAACCCCAAGGACTTATTTTAGCTGTGAGTAGCTCAGTAGTACCTCAGTACAGCGAGCGTGCAGTTTAAAGCATTTCCTCGTCTGCCAAATGAAATACACTACATGACCAAAAGTATGTGGACACCTGCTCGTCAAACTTCTCGTTCCAAAATCATGGGCGTTATTATGGAGTTGGTCCCCTCTTCCCTGTTATAACAGCCTCCACTCTTCTGGGAAGGTTTTCCACTAGATGTTGGAACATCTAGTGAGGTCGGGCAATGATGTTGGGGGATTAGGCCTGGCTCACAGTCTGCATTCCAATTCATCCCAAAGGTGTTCAATGGGGTTGAGGTCAGTGCTCTGCAGGCCAATCAAGTTCTTAGGCTTGTGTGCGACTGTTCGGCCATGGAAACACATTTCATGAAGCTCCAGACTAACAGTTCTTGTGCTGACGTTGCTTCCGGTGGTAGTTTGCAACTCGGTGTTGAGTGTTGCCACCGAGCACAGATTATTTTTACGTGCTGAATGCTTTAGCACTCGGCGGTACCGTTCTGTGCGCTTGTGTGACCTACCACTTCGCGGCTGAGACGTCTAAGAGCAACAACGTTTCCACTTTACAATAACAACACGGTTGACCGGGGCAGCTTTAGCAGGGCAGAAATTTGACCAACTGACTTGTTGGAAAGGTGGCATCCTATGACGGTGCCACGTTGAAAGTCACTGAGCACTTCAGTAAGGCCATTCTACTGCCAATGTTTGTCTATGGAGATTGCATGGCAGTGAGCTCGATTTTTATACACCTGTCAGCAAGGATGTTGCTGAAATAGCCGAATCCATTAACTTGAGGGTTGTCCACACACTTTTGTAATTATGGTTTATCTAGGTATATTCAATAAGAATGTGACTATCAGCAGGGGGAAAATGCTAACATTATTATGATGGAGAGTGAAATTGTAAATTATGCAATGAGCTATATGCCATTTTAAAATGGAGACACTCACTGGGGACAATGACATCCCTTTCCATACAATACTTGATCGCAAATCATCCTCGCGCTGGTTGGAAACAAATACAAAGTCTGGCATCCCAAGCAATTCCTCCGTGCCAATTATGTGGCAACGCTCCTTGTGGTTAACTGGCATCATGCACATCGATTCCATAACTGTCTGGATTCTCTAGAATTTTTTTTGTTTGCTCAAAGAAGCAGAATGCCATCAATCTTGTCTGGTGGTTGGCTCGTTAGTAAATAGAATACAGAGCGTGTAGACCACTACGTCACTGTTGGCCCCCGACACCTCCCAGCTGTGTGTTGCCTTCCTTCCCTGGCCTTACTGGTACGATGGATGACACACTGCTTGGTCTAAGCTCACAGTACAGTGACTTTATAAGGAATGAAGTGAGCGCTTTAACACTTGTCTCCACAGTAGGAATGTTGTGCAAAAGGGACGACTGAACGACATAATAAACTAAACACAATGATTGATCGGCCGATTTAAATAAATAAATAAAATATATATATACATTTTGTAATAATGACAATTACAACAATAATGAATGAACACTTATTTTAACTTAATATAATACATCAATAAAATCAATTTAGCCTCAAATAAGTAATGAAACCTGTTCAATTTGGTTTAAATAATGCAAAAACAAAGTGTTGGAGAAGAAAGTAAAAGTGCATTATGTGCTAAGTAAGAAAGCTAACGTTGAAATTCCATGCTCGGAACATGAGAACATATGAAAGCTGGTGGTCCCTTTTTAACATGAGTCTTCAATATTCCCAGGTAGGAAGTTTTAGGTTGTAGTTATTATAGGACTATTTCTCGCTATACCATTTGTATTTCATTAACCTTTGACTATTGAATGTTCTTAATGGCACTTTAGTATTGCCAGTGTAACAGTATAGCATCCGTCCCCCTCCTCGCTCCTCCCTGGGCTCGAACCAGGAACACAATGACAACAGCCACCCTCGAAGCAGCGTTACCCATGCAGAGCAAGGGGAACAACCACTCCAAGTCTTAGAGCGAGTGACGTTTGAAACGCTATTAGCGCGCACCCCGCTAACTAGCTAGCCATTTCGCATCGGTTACATCAGCCTAATCTCGGGAGTTGATGTGCGTCAAGCATTGCGCTGTTTATGCCTAACGAAGAGCTGCTGGCAAAACGCACAAAAGTGCTGTTTGAATGAATGCTTACGAGCATGCTGCTGCCTACGACTGCTCAGTCAGACTGCTCTTTCAAATCAGACTTAGTTATAACATAATAACACACAGAAATACGAGCCTTAGGTCATTAATATGGTCGAATCCGGAAACTATCATCTCGAAAACGAGACGTTTATTCTTTCCGTGAAATATGGAACCGTTCCATATTTTATCTAAGGGGTGGCATCCATTAGTCTAAATATTCCTGTTACATTGCACAACCTTCAATGTTATGTCATAATTACGTAAAATTCTGGCAAATTAGGCGGCCCAAACTGTTGCATATACATACACTGACTCTGCGTGCAATGAACGCAAGAGAAGTGACACAATTTCACCTGGTTAATATTGCCTGCTAACCTGGATTTCTTTTAGCTAAATATGCAGGTTTAAAAATATATACTTCTGTGTATTGATTTTAAGAAAGGCATTGATGTTCATGTTTAGGTACACATTGGAGCAACGATACGCACCGCATCGATTATATGCAACGCAGGACACGCTAGATAAACTGTACCATCACTCATTCATATATCTTTATGTACATATTCTTTATCCCTTTACACTTGTGTGGAATTGTTAGCTAGATTACTCGTTGGTTATTACTGCATTGTCGGAACTAGAAGCACAAGCATTTCGCTACACTCGCAATAACATCTGCTGACCATGTGTATGTGACAAATAAAATTTGATTTGATTTAATTTAATATCATCAACCATGTGTAGTTAACTAGTGATTATGATTGATTGTTTTTTATAAGAAGTTTAATTCTAGCTAGCAACTTACCTTGGCTTACTGCATTTGCGTAACAGGCAGTCTCCTCGTGGAGTGCAATGAGGCAGGTGGTTAGAGCGTTGGACTAGTTAACTGTAAGGTTGCAAGATTGAATCCCCCAAGCTGACAAGGTGAAAATCTGTCGTTCTGCCCCTGAATGCGGCAGTTAATCCACCGTTCCTAGGCCGTCATTGAAAATAAGAATGTGTTCTTAACGAACTTGCGTAGTTAAATCATTATTAAATAAAGGTGTATAAAAAAATAGGCCAAGTCAGTGTCCAAAAATACCGATTTTTAAATCAGCCCTAATTAATCGGCAATTCCGATTTAATCGGTCGACCTCTAGACAGTATACTACTTCTCACCTCCATGTCTCTAACGCGCCATCTTTCCCTTTAAAACAGTTTTTTAACCCAATGCTCTCCCCTCGCCGCCTCGACCCCGCACTCTCGCTGCGCGCTGGCTAAGGACCTTTGCTTAGTCTGGCCTCATTGGTTCCCAGTGTAGACTGTGTATAGGAGGTTCAGGCAGCATGTTAGTCACCTGTAGCGGAGAGAGTCCCAGTCTGTAGCGGAGAGAGTCCCAGTCTGTAGCGGAGAGAGTCCCAGTCTGTAGCGGAGAGAGTCCCAGTCTGTAGCGGAGAGAGTCCCAGTCTGTAGCGGAGAGAGTCCCAGTCTGTAGCGGAGAGAGTCCCAGTCTGTAGCGGAGAGAGTCCCAGTCTGTAGCGGAGTGAGTCCCAGTCTGTAGCGGAGTGAGTCCCAGTCTGTAGCGGAGTGAGTCCCAGTCGTGCTCAGTCATTGTAGTCTTTGTTTTGTGACGCCTCGTTGACCCCTCTTCAGAAAATAAGTGGAAATGTGTGCACTTCTAAACCCTATCCACAGCCCTGTGTTACTGTATGTGTGTGTCTATATATAAAAGCTGATTTTGATACCTTCTCGAACCCTGACCCATTTTCATTTATGTCTTTCAGGTTGAAGATGTACGTCCACAGCCCATTTGATCACATCAGGGTCTTCATGAAGGCTGAGGGCAGGAAGGCCAACTCTGTGAGGTATGAATGACTCTAATGCTAAGAGATTCTCCATTGAAAGTGCTTTTTTTGGGGGTCCAGAATTGAGCTTAATATGGGTCTGGGAAACTGATGTTAAATGTGCCCAAATTGGACCTCAGTTCTCCTATTAACAGCACTGTCCATTCCATTGATATTAATTAATTGTCTTATCAGATTGTTCCAGCAACCAAAGTTCTAATTTCAACACAAAGATTTGTAATCTCATCAAAAGTCTTGTCAGAATCCTGTCAGCACTCAGGCATTCTGTCCATGTGACCGTTCTGTTTCCGCCTGTTTTGCCGGCCTCGCCACTCTCGTGACGGATTTATCCCGCATGTATGAAATGGACTTAATGGGTTTATGAACATGACATCACTCGCCTTGTAAATTCCTGCTGAGCTACGCAGTACCAAAGCAGAGATTTTCATTTCCCCTGGCCTAATTCTTTGTGCTGTAATTCCAGTTGATTCCACATTTTGGGAATGCCGTTGATCAGCTGGACACAGACATGCTTTGTGTGGGAAGGGGATGGTGCTGGTTTTGATGGCACACATTTGCCTCGCCCAGTCCTTGGCTGTCACCCATTTCCACTTAGTCATAGAGAAAGTTGATCTTCTACACTCATAACCTGCTGTGCCCTCTGACCCCACAACTTCAGTCTACAAATCCACCAGCCCCCTTACTTACCCTTCTAATGTGAAGGTACTTAGCATCAACATGACAGTGAGTCTCCCCCGGCCCATTTCACTCATGAGATGGTCCTTTAGGTTACTTACCACAAGCTTCATCTACGCGTGTGCACATGGGTGGAGTGGGATTTTTGGGGGAGTAGTGGACACCTTTTGCTAACCTGATATCCTTGCCGGTCCCACTCCCATTCACAAGGGGGCGATGCCAAGGTTATCTCTATTTGAGTATTTTGTGAAAGCAAGGAAAAGTCACCTTCCCTTGCTAGTAGCAGCCTGGCTAGTCGTCCTTAGCCTTGTTAAAAAACATAAGCTATCTAGTAGCCGTTTTAGCTTCCCACATCTCCATGTGAAAAAATCTGATCATAGCTAAAAAAAAACTGCCCTGGCAAATATTCTTATACCTGCTGGTGTAACCTAAAACATTTATCCCAGTTTGATAAGTTGTTTGTGTATTCTTTCTGATAGCAGCTAAAAATAGATCATGTTTTGGTCATGGAGAAAAAGCACATGGCTAGCTGGCTAGCTGGCTACAATAGCCTGTTTGTTTTGTTTACTGTTTGAACAGTCGCTGAGATTATATTTGGTTATCAATGCTTTGATGAATAGCCTGTAGACCGGATCAAGGAACCAAGCAACAACACTGCCCCCATGGCTGCAGAAGGAATGATACAGCGTGTCTCAATTGTCAGGTAGTAAAAAAGTATGTTAAATGCCAGAGCGTATTACAAGGATCCACCCCTTTTGTGACGGAATTGACATTGCAGCACCGAGTCTTGCGTCTGCCCAGAGCGAATAGTAAGCTTTAATCCTTTAGTTAGTGATGGGTTTCCCAGGAGGCTCCTCTTGTCAGTCATTGCTGAGTCTTTTCTGTTCTTTGGGATACAAAGTAAGTATCACACAGATCAGGAGCATCAATCAGATCCCCGTCAGGTAATGTACGCGTAATGAAAACGGCATGTTAAACTTCAGGATTTTCTACGAATTTTCACCTTTGAATTGTTTCCCTGGAGTGTGTGGATTCCTCCAGCCTTGAGGCCTTATTGCCCACTAGTCCAGTAAGGACACACTCTATTAACCGTGTGGCTGTGGGTTGTCCTTTAACCTCAACCCTTAAATATGGGTGTGTACTAAATGGCATCCTATTCCCTATATAGTGCACTGCTTTTGGCCAGAGCCCTATGGGCCTTGGTTTAAAAGTAGTGCACCATTTAACTAAGAGTATCATTTGGGATGCAGGCACGGTGTAGATTGGGGGAAGCTGGCTGGCAGCAGAAAAGGAAAAGCAGCGACCTGCCCCCTGCTATGACTAATGGAGATACTCATCCATCAACACCACGTCCTCTCACCAACCTACTGCCTGTTAACGACACATACACAGGAAGATGTGGGGGGGACTAGGGTAGGAGAGGTGTTGCAAACTTCAGAAATGTGTTCCTGTCAGCATTATGGTAGACGTCAGTGAAGCGCTGAGTGTGTTAATGAGTTATGTTGCATTACCCTAGCGGCTAGCCCACCCCGCGACACAGTGCTAGCTAGTAAAGTAGGGAGGAGAACAATACCAGAGGTGTGACTCTTACTTTCCCCATTAGCTCATCACCCCCCCCCCACACACACACACACTATTAATGGTCGTTGGTATAGGGCTCTATAATGGCCTACCATTACGTGCGGCATTTTACTTTTATTTCGTGTTTATGATCAACATTATGTTGTTTTAGTAGGACAGACATGTTCTCCCGTGGCCAAGGTGGAATTGGCTCATAATATCAGCAAGGTACAGTTACACAACAGGGCAGAGGCTGGAGCAGGGTATAATGTGGAGGGAACAAGCCATAACTGTAATATGAAGAGGGGCCCTGGGCTCCTGACAGGGGTCACATCCTATTGAAGGGCTCCCAAAAGGCGGTCAGTGCATCCCAAGCATGTCTGGGCCTCCCAGTGCAGTGCATCCCTCCTATGCAACCCTGTGATTACATGTTCTGGGACTGGATACAAAATATGGCTAGTTTTACCTATAGTACAAATTGCTGTCGGATTCAGACCACCTAGAGGTGAAAGAAACGCACACCTATTTAGGCGAGGTGCTGGCTAGTGGAGTGGAACACTTAAAAAGAAATGAAGGAGAGCCTCACGCTCTAGGAGCTCAGATGCAAAAATATTTATGTCCAACGTTTCGACAGACAAGCTGTCTTCATCAGTGTATAATGACAAACACCGCGGGGTGACATATTTATATAGTGTCAAAAGACACACAGGTGTCTAATCATGGCCGGGTGTAGCCTGATATGATTGGTTAATTGTCATATATTAAAATAGCATACAAAAAACAAATGGATAGCATACGATTATAGATACAATTTGGCTACATAAGCCTACAAACATTTACAATAGCATAATCGCAAGAATGGCTTCAGATCAAAGTCTACGTTGAGACCGAAGGGAGCAAGGGTCTTTAAAAGAAAAATTCAAGCTGAAGGATGGGGCTTGAGAAATGTAAGCACGCTTCATATTTGGATCTATGCATGCAATGGTCGATGAGCTCAACATGTACTGTAAATGTTGTAAAATGCACCTTTAAGTTGGGGTTCATAGAGTGCTTTCTACCTTCAGGTTTAGGTTTAAGCCGTGGGATTTGGACAGAACAGTACAGTCCATAGTTGGCCCCGGGTCAATCTGCTCCTGTGTTGAATTTCTTACAAAATGTCTGCAGGAATATCAAGTATGAATCAAATAAATTGCTTCTCCTGTACTAAATATAGCTGTGTAACTAGTAAACATCCTCTTACTTGAAGAGAAGCAGCCCGAGCGTCAAGAGCCCTACATTTACATTTAAGTCATTTAGCAGACGCTCTTATCCAGAGCGACTTACAAATTGGTGCTTTCACCTTATGACATCCAGTGGAACAGCCACTTTACAATAGTGCATCTAGGTCTTTTAAGGGGGGAGGGGGAGAAGGATTACTTTATCCTATCCTAGGTATTCCTTAAAGAGGTGGGGTTTCAGGTGTCTCCGGAAGGTGGTGATTGACTCCGCTGTCCTGGCGTCGTGAGGGAGTTTGTTCCACCATTGGGGGGCCAGAGCAGCGAACAGTTTTGACTGGGCTGAGCGGGAACTGTACTTCCTCAGTGGTAGGGAGGCGAGCAGGCCAGAGGTGGATGAACGCAGTGCCCTTGTTTGGGTGTAGGGCCTGATCAGAGCCTGGAGGTAGTGAGGTGCCGTTCCCCTCACAGCTCCGTAGGCAAGCACCATGGTCTTGTAGCGGATGCGAGCTTCAACTGGAAGCCAGTGGAGAGAGCGGAGGAGCGGGGTGACGTGAGAGAACTTGGGAAGGTTGAACACCAGACGGGCTGCGGCGTTCTGGATGAGTTGTAGGGGTTTAATGGCACAGGCAGGGAGCCCAGCCAACAGCGAGTTGCAGTAATCCAGACGGGAGATGACAAGTGCCTGGATTAGGACCTGCGCCGCTTCCTGTGTGAGGCAGGGTCGTACTCTGCGGATGTTGTAGAGCATGAACCTACAGGAACGGGCCACCGCCTTGATGTTATTTGAGAACGACAGGGTGTTGTCCAGGATCACGCCAAGGTTCTTAGCGCTCTGGGACGAGGACACAATGGAGTTGTCAACCGTGATGGCGAGATCATGGAACGGGCAGTCCTTCCCCGGGAGGAAGAGCAGCTCCGTCTTGCCGAGGTTCAGCTTGAGGTGATGATCCGTCATCCACACTGATATGTCTGCCAGACATGCAGAGATGCGATTCGCCACCTGGTCGTCAGAAGGGGGAAAGGAGAAGATTAATTGTGTGTCGTCTGCATAGCAATGATAGGAGAGACCATGTGAGGTTATGACAGAGCCAAGTGACTTGGTGTATAGCGAGAATAGGAGAGGGCCTAGAACAGAGCCCTGGGGGACACCAGTGGTGAGAGCACGTGGTGAGGAGACGGATTCTCGCCACGCCACCTGGTAGGAGCGACCTGTCAGGTAGGACGCAATCCAAGCGTGGGCCGCGCCGGAGATGCCCAACTCGGAGAGGGTGGAGAGGAGGATCTGATGGTTCACAGTATCGAAGGCAGCCGATAGGTCTAGAAGGATCAGAGGAGAGAGAGTTAGCTTTAGCAGTGCGGAGCGCCTCCGTGATACAGAGAAGAGCAGTCTCAGTTGAATGACTAGTCTTGAAACCTGACTGATTTGGATCAAGAAGGTCATTCTGAGAGAGATAGCGGGAGAGCTGGCCAAGGACGGCACGTTCAAGAGTTTTGGAGAGAAAAGAAAGAAGGGATACTGGTCTGTAGTTGTTGACATCGGAGGGATCGAGTGTAGGTTTTTTCAGAAGGGGTGCAACTCTCGCTCTCTTGAAGACGGAGGGACGTAGCCAGCGGTCAGGGATGAGTTGATGAGCGAGGTGAGGTAAGGGAGAAGGTCACCGGAGATGGTCTGGAGAAGAGAGGAGGGGATAGGGTCAAGCGGGCAGGTTGTTGGGCGGCCGGCCGTCACAAGACGCGAGATGTCATCTGGAGAGAGAGGGGAGAAAGAGGTCAGAGCACAGGGTAGGGCAGTGTGAGCAGAACCAGCGGTGTCATTTGACTTAGCAAACGAGGATCGGATGTCGTCGACCTTCTTTTCAAAATGGTTGACGAAGTCATCTGCAGAGAGGGAGGAGGGGGAGGGGGAGGAGGATTCAAGAGGGAGGAGAAGGTGGCAAAGAGCTTCCTAGGGTTAGAGGCAGATGCTTGGAATTTAGAGTGGTAGAAAGTGGCTTTAGCAGCAGAGACAGAGGAGGAAAATGTAGAGAGGAGGGAGTGAAAGGATGCCAGGTCTGCAGGGAGGCGAGTTTTCCTCCATTTCCGCTCGGCTGCCCGGAGCCCTGTTCTGTGAGCTCGCAATGAGTCGTCGAGCCACGGAGCGGGAGGGGAGGACCGAGCCGGCCTGGAGGATAGGGGACATAGAGAGTCAAAGGATGCAGAAAGGGAGGAGAGGAGGGTTGAGGAGGCAGAATCAGGAGATAGGTTGGAGAAGGTTTGAGCAGAGGGAAGAGATGATAGGATGGAAGAGGAGAGAGTAGCGGGGGAGAGAGAGCGAAGGTTGGGACGGCGCGATACCATCCGAGTAGGGGCAGTGTGGGAAGTGTTGGATGAGAGCGAGAGGGAAAAGGATACAAGGTAGTGGTCGGAGACTTGGAGGGGAGTTGCAATGAGGTTAGTGGAGGAACAGCATCTAGTAAAGATGAGGTCGAGCGTATTGCCTGCCTTGTGAGTAGGGGGGGAAGGTGAGAGGGTGAGGTCAAAAGAGGAGAGGAGTGGAAAGAAGGAGGCAGAGAGGAATGAGTCAAAGGTAGACGTGGGGAGGTTAAAGTCGCCCAGAACTGTGAGAGGTGAGCCGTCCTCAGGAAAGGAGCTTATCAAGGCATCAAGCTCATTGATGAACTCTCCGAGGGAACCTGGAGGGCGATAAATGATAAGGATGTTAAGCTTGAAAGGGCTGGTAACTGTGACAGCATGGAATTCAAAGGAGGCGATAGACAGATGGGTAAGGGGAGAAAGAGAGAATGACCACTTGGGAGAGATGAGGTGCCGCCACCCCGCTGACCAGAAGCTCTCGGGGTGTGCGAGAGCACGTGGGCGGACGAAGAGAGAGCAGTAGGAGTAGCGGTGTTGTCTGTGGTGATCCATGTTTCCGTCAGAGCCAAGAAGTCGAGGGACTGGAGGGAGACATAGGCTGAGATGAACTCTTCCTTGTTGGCCGCAGATCGGCAGTTCCAGAGGCTACCGGAGACCTGGAACTCCACGTGGGTCGTGCGCGCTGGGACCACCAGATTAGGGTGGCTGCGGCCATGCGGTGTGGAGCGTTTGTATGGTCTGTGCAGAGAGGAGAGAACAGGGATAGACAGACACATAGTTGACAGGCTAGAGAAGAGGCTACGCTAATGCAGAGGAGATTGGAATGACAAGTGGACTACACGTCTCGAATGTTCAGAAAGTTAAGCTTACGTAGCAAGAATCTAATTGACTAAAATGATTAAAATGATAGAGTACTGCTGGGGTAGGCTAGCTGCGTTGTTGACACTACCCTAATCAAGTCGTACCGTTGAGTGTGAAGTTTCTACAATGCTGCTTATCGGGAGCTAGCTGGCTAGCTAGCAGTGTTGGTTACGTTACGTTGCGTTAGGAGAACGACAATAGCTGGCTAGCTAACCTAGAAAATCGCTCTAGACTACACAATTATCTTTGAAACAAAGACGGCGCTAGCTATGTAGCTAGCTACGATCAAACAAATCACACCGTTGGGACTGTAATGAAATGAAGTGAAAAAGTGATACTACCTGTGGAGCGACGCGGAATGCGACCGGAATGCGAAAGTTCTATTCAGTAGACGTTGGCTGGCTATTGGCTAGCTAGGAGTGTCTCCTACGTTAAGGACGACAAAATAGCTGGCTAGCTAACCTCGGTGAATTAAGATAATCACTCTAAGACTACACACTCTAAACTACACAATTATCTTGGATACGAAGACAGCAAAGACAACTATGTAGCTATCTAATACTACACTAATCAAGTCGTTCGGTTGAGTGTGATAGTTACTACAGTGCTACGGTAGCCGGTGAACGTATGCTAGCTGGCTAGCTGCTAGGCAGATAGGAGGGCGACGAAATACGATAATAACGCAATTATCACTCTAAGACTCCACACTCTAAGCTACACAATTATCTTGGATACGAAGACAGCAAAGACAACTATGTAGCTAGCTATGTAGCTAGCTAACACTACACTAATCAAGACGTTCAGTTGAGTGTGATAGTACTACAGTGCTACGGTAGACGGTGAACGTGTTGGACAGATAGGAGACGACAGATAGGAGACGACGAAATACGATAATTACGCAATTATCTTTGATACAACGACGACTATGTAGCTAGCTAAGAGGAAATTGCTAAGATTAGACAAATCAGACCGTTGTACTATAATGAAATGTAATGAAATGTAATGAAAAAGTTATACAACCTGCAGACCGAAGCGCGGATGCGACCAGATCGCTCCAACCCGGAAGCGATTGAGGAGTTGAGGAAAATACCCTGGTCTTCTGGGACAGGTCAGTAACATAGTCATAGAATCTACTGATATGGTCAGGGCTGGTCAATGTGTCTAGCTTCTCATCAGAACCATATCAGTGATCAAACCTGAACACGCACACATACACCTCATTATTATTGAGGAATACCGTGCGACGAGGGGTCCAGCAGCCTGGGCCAGTGCTCCCAGTGCGAACACGCTGTTGTTGCGAACCTCACTGTCGCTGTCTCTCTAAAACTCCTTTGTCCCATCGCGCACTAGCGACTCCTGTGGCGGCCCGGCACAGTGCACGCTGACAGTCGCCAGGTGCACAGTGTTTCCTCCGACACATTGTTGTAGCTGGCTTACAGTGTTTTTGGGGCATTGTGTCAAGAAGCATTAGGGTTGTGTTTCGGAGGACGCATGGCTCTCAACCTTCGCCTCTCCTAAGTCCTTACGGGAGTTCTAGGGATGAGGAAAACGGGGGTAAAAAAAAGCCCTAACCTCTCGGGCTGGATGTTTATTTATTTAATACCTTTTTGAAATGTTCATTTTTATTTCTGATTCATTCCACTCGTTTGGATCCAGAGGATGTCCTTCCCTTTGTCAGCTCTCTGCAGAGTAGAGCAGAGACCCAATGAGCAGCTGGGCTGTCCAGCCTGACAAGGAGAATTGCTGCCTAGTTTAAAATATCAAACACACACTGCAGAAGACAGTGAGGGGGGAAAAGTTAGTGGTGGTTTATCATCTGTTTTCTCCACTAGAGATGGTCTGAGCCCCTTAAATCACAGGCAGTTGTAACGTTCCTTTAGTTATCCCATCGACTACGCTCTCTCCTCACATCTGTGGTGTGATGTTCCAACCCTCTCCTTACGGCATCCGCATGCTTCCTAGCCGCAACACTTCTTTATAGCTTACAGTGCCTTCAGAAAGTATTCGGACCCCTGACTTTATCCACATTTTGTTAGGTTACAGCCATATTCTAAAATGGATTAAATCTTCCCCCCCCCCTTCATCAATCTACACACAATACCACATAATGAAGAAGCAAAAACTGGTTTTTAGAAATAAAATATCACATTTACATAAGTATTCAGACCCTTTACTCAGTACTTTGTCGAAGCACCTTTGGCAGCTATTGCAGCCTTTGAAGCACCTTTTGGCAGCGATTACAGTTTGATCGGGTTCAAGTCAGGGCTCTGGCCCGGCCACTCGAGGACATTCAGAGATGCCACTGTGTGCTTGGGGGCATTGTCCTTTTGAAAGGTGAACCTTCGCCCCAGTTTGAGGTCCTGAGCGCTCTGGGGACGGTTTTCATCAGATCTCTCTGTACTTTGCTCCATTCATCTTTGCCTCGATCCTGACTAGTCTCACAGTCCCTGCTCCTGAAAAACACCCCCACAGCATGATGCTGCCACTACCATGCTTCACCATAGGGATGGTGCCAGGTTTCATCCAGATGTGACACTTGGCATTCCGGCCAGAGTTCAGTCTTGGTTTCATCCTACCAGAGAATCTTGTTTCTCATGGTCTGAGAGTCTTTAGGTGCCTTTTGGCAAACTCCAAGCGGGCTGTCATGTGCCTTTTACTGAGGAGTGGCTTCCGCCTGGCCACTCTACAATAAAGGCCCGATTGGTGGAGTGCTGCTGAGATTGTTGCCCTTCTGAAAAGTTCTCCCATCTCCACAGAGGAATTCTAGAGCTCTGTCAATGACCATCGGGTTCTTGGTCACCTCCCTGACCATGGCCCTTCCACGATTGCTCAGTTTGGCTGGGCGGCCAGTTCTAGGAATAGGTTCTAAACTTCTATTTAAGAATGATGGAGGCCACTGTGTTCTCGAGGACATTCAATGCTGCAGACATTTCTTTGGTACCCTTCCCCTGATCTGAGCCTTGCCCAAATCCTGTCTCGGAGCTCTATGGACAATTCCTTCGACCTCATGGCTTGGTTTTTGCTCTGACATGCACTGTCAATTGTGGGACCTTTGCTTTTCCAATTCATGTCCAATCAATTGAATTTACCAAGGATGATCTATGGAAACAGAATGCACCTGAGCTCAATTTTGAGTCTCATAACAAAGGGTCTGGATACTTATGTAAATATATTATTTTTAATTAGCAAACAATTCTCGACCTGTTTTCTCTTTGTCGTTATGGAGTATTCTGTGTAGATTGCTGAGGATTTATTTAATGTTTTAGAATTAGACTAACGTGGAAAAAGTCAAGGGATATGAATACTTTCCTGAAGGCACTGTATATTATGATGACATTTTGATGTTTTAGCGAGGTTTTTTTCAGCTGTTCGTTTACATTTTTTCTTCTGGAGGCAAGCAGAAGATCTGAACCGAAGTCTACGGCCTTTGTCTGTGATTTGTCAACAATAGGGATTCTTCAATAGTCTTTCATTCAATGAGGGACAACTCACTTTCATGCAGTTTTTTTTTCATTGAAGAATACATCAAATGTCTTAGTAAGATGCAAAATTGTGCGACTAAGATATCTTCGGCAAAAAAATGTGTTTTTTAAGCACAGGTCTTTTTAGGGAGGTTAGCCGAGTTCGGATAGGCTCCAGCCGAGCTGAAGCATTCTGACTCCTTCCTAAAACCGTGTCTCTCTCCCTCAGCTCTCTTAAAGATCCCCTTGTGTTTCTCTTTTCTTAGCACATGCTTGTATTCAGTCTCTTGGTATTGCTATGGCAAATGTTTTGTATTGTTATTAATACAGCTGGGTAATGATTATAAGAATCTTACCTAAAGGATGCAACCACAGACCCAACCACAGTCTGGTAAAGCAGCCACCTGCACATAGCTGTGGTTTGCTGCCTCTTCTCTTATAACCTGAACTGAAGTGCTCTGATTCTGTATCCATATTCCTCTAGCTCACGTAAGGTGGCTGTGATTTGGACCCCTTTGTGGTTTGGATTAGCTTAGATAAGAGAACCTGTTGTGAATGTTAGAGCCCGACTGATTTGTCAGTTCACCGACATTGACGATTATTTTACAGCTACATCCGTATCATGAATGTCTACCTCGTTTCTCTTGTTTAAAGCCCCCCCCCCCCACACACACACACACACACCCTCTAAATTACAACAAATGAATTCCCTCTGAAGTAACACCTGATCAGAGCACTGGACTCACTCTGCTCAGGACTCGTTCTATTTTGTATTTGCGTAGAAAGTTCTAGAATTTTTTGAGCACAGTTCATCTTCTCTCGGACCAAAGTCCCTCGGGCTAGTAACACCCACTCGAGTGTCAGTTATTTCTGTGGTCCTGACCATGTCACTTCTCTCATCCTTCCTGGCCAAATGCTGCAGCTACCTACTCAGACTTCAGTAATAATAGTTAGGTAGCTGTTGGAAAATAATGGGAATCTTCTAGAGCTTCTACAGAACCCAACAGTAAACTGTGAGTGTATTCTCGCTCTTCTGGTGGTGATGGCTCTTAGAGACACATGCATGTACATGAGAACACACAACCGCCACATTTCCCAGAGGAAGTCTGTCCGGATTCTGAGGTTTATTTGCCTCTTACAAGAGATGTTTTGTAGATTTGCCAACTGACAGGAGTATGAGTTGCAGCTCTCTCATCTCTCGATCACTTTCCCTCCCTCTGAGTCTGTCTCTTCCTGATCCTGCCGCAGCAGGAAATGCCAACAGATATTGTTGGTGACTTGAGATCCTCTCTCACCTCAGATTTTAGTAGGCTTTCTTGGAACCAACCTGAGGCACCGTAGTTAAAACCTGTAACTGTCATGTTGCATCCCAGCTCTTGGATTGGTTTGGTGTGTGGGGATGTGTGTGTGCAAAGCAAGGTTGCTGGGTTGTTGCCCTCCTACGGCCTCCTCCATGTCTCCTGATGTACTGGCCTGTCTCCTGGTAGCGCCTCCATGCTCTGGACACTACGCTGACAGACACAGCAAACCTTCTTGCCACAGCTCGCATTGATGTGCCATCCTGGATGAGCTGCACTACCTGAGCCACTTGTGTGGGTTGTAGACTCTGTCTCATGCTACCACTAGAGTGAAAGCACCGCCAGCATTCAAAAGTGACCAAAACATCAGCCAGGAAGCATAGGAACTGAGAAGTGGTCTGGGGTCATCACCTGCAGAACCACTCCTTTATTGGGGGTGTCTTGCTAATTGCCTATAATTTCCACCTGTTGTCTATTCCATTTGCACAACAGCATGTGACATTTATTGTCAATCAGTGTTGCTTCCTAAGTGGACAGTTGGATTTCCCAGAAGTGTGATTGACTTGGAGTTACATTGTGTTGTTTAAGTGTTCCCTTTATTTTTTTGAGCAGTGTATAATAATTGAGCACACAGCCATGAAATCTCCATAAACAAACGTTAACAGTAGAATGGCCTTACTGGAGACCTCAGTGACTTTCAACATGGCACTGCCATAGGATGCCACCTTTCCAACAAGGCCATAAGTCAAATTTCTGCACTGCAAGAGCTGCCCAGGTCAACTGTAAGTGCTGTTATTGTGAAGTGGAAACATCTAGGAGCAACAATGGCTCAACTGCGAAGTGGTAGGCCACACAAGCTCATAGAATGGGACCGCTGAAGCGTGTAGCGCGTAAAAAGTTTGTCCTCTGTTGCCTCTGGAAGCAATGTCAGCACAAGAACGGTTTAACAGGAGCTTCATGAAATGGGTTTCCATGGCCGAGCGCTATGCCAAGCGTCGGCTGGAGTAGTGTAAAGCTTTCCACCATTGGACCCTGGAGCAGTGAAACCGCTTTCTCAGGAGTGATAAATCACGCTTCACCATCTCACAGTCCGACAGACAAATCTGGGTTTAGCGGATGCCCGGAGAACGCTACCTGCCCCAATGTATAGTGCCAACTATAAAGTTCGGTGGAGAAGCATTAATGGTCTGGGGCTGTTTTTCATGGTTCAGGCTAGGCCCCTTAGTTCCAGTGAAAGGAAATCTTACAGCATACAAGGACATTCTAGACGATTCTGTGCTTTTAACTTTGTGGCAACAGTTTGGGGAAACCCTTTCATGTTTCAGCATGACAATAACCCAGAGCACAAATCGAAGTCCATATAGAAATGATTTGTCAAGATCGGTGTGGAAGAATTTGACTGGCCTGTACAGAGCCCTGACCCCAACCCCATCTTAACACCTTTGGGATGAATTGGAACGCGGACTGCGAACCAGGCCTAATTGCCCAACATCAGTGCCGATCTCACTAATGCCCTTGTGGTTGAATAGAAGCAAGTCCCAGCAGCAATGTTGCAACGTCTAGTGGAATGCCTTCCCAGAAGGTTGGAGGCTGTTATAGCAGAAAATAAATTTAACCTTTATTTAACTAGGCAAGTCAGTTAAGAACAAATTCTTATTTACAATGACGGCCTACACTGGCCAAACCCAGATGATGCTGGGCCAATTGTGCGCCGCCCTATTGGACTCCCGATCACGGCCTGTTGTGATACAGCAAGGGGGGGGGGCAACTTCATATTAATGCCCATGATTTTGGAATGAGTGTTCACATACTTTTGGTCATGTAGTGTATATTAGAGTTAGGCCTATATCATGTCTAGGTTATTGGTGATTACCGGGTAAGCTGGATGGGGTGAAATGGTTGAGCGTAGAGACAAACCATGTCACTCCATAGGACTGCTAACCGTTTAGCATGATCTATTACCGTCAAATCAAATGTTATTGGTCACACACCCATTGTTAGCAGATGTTACTGTGAGTATAGCAAAATGCTTGTGCTAGTTCCAACAGTGCAGTAATATTTACCAAGTAATCAGACAATTCCCCAACAACCTAATACACACACCTAAGGTAAATGGATGGAATAGGAATATTCATATAAATATATGGATGAGCGATGACCGAACACCATAGGCAAGATGCAATAGATGGTGTAGAATACCGTATATACATATGAGATGAATAATGCAAGATATGTTAACATTAGATTTTGAGTCTATGTAGGCAGCCTCTGCAGTGATGGCTGTTTAATAGTCTGATGGCCTTGAGATAGAAGCTGTTTTTCAGTCTCTCGGTCCCAGCTTTGATGCACCTGTACTGACCTCACCTTCTGGATGGTAGCAGGGTGAACAGGCAGTGGCTCGGGTGGTTGTTGTCCTTCATTATGTTTTTGGCCTTTCCTGTGACATCAGGTGCTGTAGGTGTCATGGAGGGCAGGTAGTTTGCCCCCAGGGATGCGTTGTGCAGAACACACCACCCCCTGGAGAGCCTTGTGGTTGAGGACGGTGCAGTCCGACAGGATGCTCTCAATTGTGCATCTGTAAATGTTTGAGGCTTTTAAGTGCAAGCTGAATTTCTTCAGCCTCCTGAGGTTGAAGAGTCGCTGTTGCGCCTTCTTCATCACAATGTCTGTGTAGGTGGACCATTTCAGTTTGTCCGTGATGTGTACACCAAGGAACCTAACTTTCCACTGCAGTCTCATAATGTGGATAGGGGGGTGCTCCATCTGCTGTTTCTTGAAGTCCACCATCATCTCCTTTGTTTTGTTGACGTTGAGTGAGAGATTGTTTTCCTGACACCACACTCCCAGGCCCCTCACCACCTCCCCGTCTCGACCTTGTTGGTAATCAAGCTCTCAACTGTTATGTCATCTGCAAACTTGATGATTGAGTTGGAGGCGTTTATGGCCACGCAGTCATGGGTGAACAGGGCTGAGCACGAACCCTTGTGTGGCCCCAGTGTTGAGGATCAGAGAAGTGGAGATTTAGTTTCTTACCTTCACCACCTGTTGGGCGTCCCGTCAAAAAGTCCAGGACCCAATTGCACAGGGTGGGGTTGAGCCCCAGGGCCTCAACCTTAATGATAACATTGGAGGGTACTAAGGTGTTGATTGCTGAGTTGTAGTCAATGAACAGCATTCTTACATAGGTATTCCTCTTGTCCAGATGGGATAGGGCAGTGTGATGGCGATTGCATCGTATGTGGCCCTATTAGGCCGGTATGCAAATTGAAGTGGGTCTAGGGTGGCAGGTAAGGTGGTGATATGATCCTTGAGTAGTCTCTCATAGCACTTCATGATAACAGACGTGAGTGCTACGGGGCAGTAGTCATTTAGTTGTTATCTTTGCCTTTCTGTACCCAAAAACAATGGTGGCCATCTTGAAGCATGTGGGGACAGCAGCCAGCTGGTCTGCTCATGCTCTGATGACGCGGCTAAGGATGCCCTCTGGGCCGCCAGCCTTGCGAGGGTTAACATCTAAGACATTTAAATGACGGCCATGGAGGAGAGGGTGGACCCTCAGTCCTTGGTATTAGGCCCCGTCGGTGGCACTGTATTATCCTCAAAGCGGGCAAAGGTGTTTAGTTTGTCTGAAATCAAGACGTGGATGTCCGTGCCGTGGCTGGTTTTCTTTTTGTAACCCGTAATTGCCTGTAGACGCTGCCACATACGTCTCGTGTCTGAGCCATTGAATTGTAACTCCACTTTGTTCCTATACCGACATTTCGCTTGTTTGATTGCCTTGCAGAGGGAATAACTACACTGTTTATATTTGGCCATATTCCCAGTCATCTTTCCATGGTTAAATGCAGTGGTTCGTGCTTTCAGTTTTGCGCTAATGCAGCCATCTATCCACTGTTTCTAGTTAGGGTAGGTTTTAATAGTCGCAGTGGGTACAGCAGCTCCAATGTACTTCCTTATAAACTCATTCACTGAGTCAGCGTATAAATTGATGTTATTCTCTAAGGCTGCCCAGAACGTATCCCAGTCCGCGTGATCAAAACAATCTTGATGCGTGGAATCGGATTGTTCAAACCTCCGTTGGATAGTACTATTGGACGGTAGGATCAAAATGGAGTCGTGGTCAGATTTGCCGAAGGGAGGGCCTTGTATGCTTCACGGAAGTTAGAGTAGCTGTGATCACGTATTGCCCGCACGAGTGCTACAATCATTATGCTGATAGAATTTAGGTAGCCTTGTTCTCAAATTTGCTTTGTTAAAATCCCCAGTTACAATAAATGCAACCTCGTGATGTATAGTTTCCAGTTTGCGTAGAGTCCAGTGAAGTTCCTTGAGTGCCGTCGTGGTATCGGCTTGAGGGATATACACGGCTGTGATAATAACCGATGAGAATTCTCTTGGGAGGTAATATGGTCGGCATTTGATTGTAAGGAATTCTAGGTCAGGTGAACAAAGACTTGAATTCCTGTATGTTACGATTACACCTTGAGTCGTTAATCACGAAGCGTACACCCCTGCCCTTCCTCTTTCCAGAGAGATGTTTATTTCTGTTGGCGCGACCCATAAAGAATCCCGGTGGCTGTACCGACTCCGACAACATATCCCGAGAGCCATGTTTCCGTGAAACAGAGAATGTTACAATCCCGGATGTCTCTCTGGAAGGCAACCATTGCCCTTATTTCATCTAACTTGTTATCTAGAGACTGGACATTGGCGAGTAATATCCTCAGAAGCGGTAGGTGGTGTGCACGCCTTCGAAGTCTGACCAGGAGGCCACTCCGTCTACCTCTTCTGCGGCTACGTTGTTTTGGGTCGACCTCTGGAATCAGATTCAATGCCCTGAGTGGTCGTATTCCTAGTCGTAATGTTGGTAAGTTGACATCGTACTAATATCCAATAGTTCTTCCCGGCTGTATGTAATACCGCTTAAGATTTTCTTGGCAAACAATGTAAGAAATAATACATAAAGAAACTAAATACTGCATAGGTCCTAAGGACTAGAAGCGAGGCGACCATCTCTGTCGGTGCCATCTTGCGCATCTTGTCGGCACCATCTTCCCTAACACGACAGGATTACTCAGGCACTACTGATGTAATCGCAAAAAGAGTGAAACACGAGGAGCTTCAATGGCCGCAGTACTTTTGGTGATGTTATTGACTCTGGTTAAGTCAGTAGTTTCCATTCTCCATGAGGAGGGATGGGAATCAGCACTGTGGAGTTTTACTGTGCCAAACCATGACTCCTATCTCCATCAATCCTCCTCCTCGAAAGACAGACCAAGCCTCAGCAATGAAGTCATAGAAGGATTCTACAGCTAGAGCAGATGGGTTGTTTTTTTATTTTGGCTAACCCTAGCCCTTTTTCTAATCTTAACATAATTATCCTAACCTGCTATGAAAAGTCCATTTTGACATAAGCTGTATCCAAACTAGTCAAAACCTGTGTGGAGAGAGAATGTCAACAATGAGCAGCGGCCATTTTTTGTTCACCTGGGGGGGGGCCTGCTGGTTGCTATAGCTTCTGGTGGTTGCAGTGTAGTAACACATTTTGTTTTCTTGTTTAGGTATCAAGAGCTGGATGTGGCAAAGACCCTGAAGGAAAACTTGAAGTTCAAACTTGTGATTGAGTACCCATTGCTACACATTGTTCTCAAGGACCACTGCCACGACTACCCACTGAAAGGACCAGGTAATAACAAGCACACCAACCACACCTACAGTAAGCTGCAAGTAGGCAATCCATCATCCCTTCTAGAAAGTTTTAATTTAACAGTTCGCTAAGAACAACCTCACCACGGCTGGTGTTAGAGGGAGCAGAACTCTGACATGATGAATTGGTATATCCTTACATTAACATGACATCTCCAGTTAGTTTCATTAGTCAGCAGTTTGTTTGATATAGTCCAAATATATTTTGCATGTCAGCAATCAAGTGTTCAAGATGTGTAACTTTCAAAATACACAAATACAGCCGGTATGATGCATTCAATAATGGGTTAATGAAACAAATACCAAAATATAGTTTTTCTTTAATGTCCTACAGTCTCCTAGTGACTCCATTATGACAACATGCTGCCCCAGAAGAAACGTGTGTTCTGTGTAATGTCACACATACTAACACCTGTCAGAAAGTGGCTCAAATATGATTCACGTAGGAACTGTTAAAATTATGGATGTGAGTTAGGCTTAAGTCAGTAAGGGAGAGTGGCCAGAACGTTGGTCGTCCTACTTAATCTCATAATCAAGACAAGTCTTACAGGAGGCTACGTCATACAGACGCCAAGTTGAGGTAGTACATGCCTGGAGATGCCAATGTCAGGGACAGCAACAAAAACAAACAGTAGGTAGGCCTAATCAAATCACCACACTTGTCCTCGGTAACTCTATCAGACTCTTATCAGGGACCCAGAACAGATGGAGCCTTGAGGTCATTTTAGCTCAAGTGTGTTGCTAAGCTGTTACACTAACTCTAATACTTGCTCTGCTACTGAGAGTCTCCACAACATTGAGAGAAAAGCCTGTAGGAAGTGATGAAGGGTAATCGGACCCTGTGGTATGCTGTCTGTTTCCGATAAGCCGGTGTTGCCAAGCTGTTACTCTGTAGTGTCAATTATCGTAACATTACTACTGAGTCACCACAACAGAGAGAAGCCTGCATGAGGTGATAACACATCGGACCCCGTGGCGGAACTGCTGTGTACTTACAGAGAATATCTGTTGTGGTCCTAACTGGCTCTGGCAGCTTGTTCTGTGGCAAGGATTGGCAACTGGCAGCCCCCTTTTGAAGGCCCTCTGGTAAATCCCCCCCACCCCACCGATAATCACTCAATTTTGATTTTGTTAGTCTCCCTCGTATCATATTAAAAACTGCGAACGTTTCTAACCACCCTATGGCAAAATGTGTAGAATGGCAGGAAATTAGCTGTAAAACCGCCAATTTTCCATTCTGCCCCATGGCAAAATTAGTAGAATTGCACAAAATGAACCGTAAAAACATTAACTTTCATACAATTTTTTAAAAATGGTTTAATCTTCTCTCCTCCTCATGGCAAAATGTGTAGAATTACCGAAAACTAGCTTTAAAACAGCAACTGCGGCCCCTCGTGATGTGTTCAGATTTTTTGCATCCCCCCACCCCCATCAAAGTTGCCCATCCCTGGTCAGTGAGTGACGGTCAGTCACGGTTCCTTTGGGTTGAGTCATGCCCTATGATAAGCCCCACTTCAAACAATGATCTATTCCTACTAGCACTGACTGTTGATAACTACTTTATGGGGGGAAATGTACTTACTGTGATGTGGTTCTCACCCAGCTGTCTTAAGATGAATACACACATTTTAAGACACTCCATATATAGAGTTGAAGTCTTAAGTTTACTTACACTTAGGTTGGAGTCATTAAAACTCGTTATTCAACCACTCCACAAATTTCTTGCTAACAAACTATAGTTTCGGGAAGTCTGTTAGGACATCTACTTTGCATGACACAAGTCATTTTTCCAACAATTGTTTACAAACCGATTATTTCACTTATAATTCACTGTATCACAATTCCAGTGGGTCAGAAGTTTACATACATTAAGTTGAATGTGCCTTTTAAACAGCTTGGAAAATTCCAGAACATGTCATAGCTTTAGAAGCTTCTGATAGGCTAATTGACATCATTTGAGTCAATTGGGGGTGTACCTGTGGATGTATTTCAAGGCCTACCTTCAAACTCAGTGCCTCTTTGCTTGACATCATGGGAAAATCAAAATAAATCAGCCAAGACTTCAGAAAATAAATTGTAGACCTCCACAAGTCTGGTTCATCCTTGGGAGCATTTTCCAAACCCCTGAAGGTACCACGTTCATCTGTACAAACAATAGTACCCAAGTATAAACACCATTGGACCACGCAGGCGTCATGCCGCTCAGGGAGGAGACGCGTTCTGTCTCCTAAAAATGAACGTACTTTTGTGCAAAAAGTGCAAATCAATCCCAGAACAACAGCAAAGGACCGTGTGAAAATGCTAGCGGGAACTGGTACAAAAATATCTATATCCACAGTAAAACAAGTCCTATATCGACATAACCTGAAAGGCCGCTCAGCAAGGAAGAAGCCACTGCTCAAAACCGCCATAAAAACGCCAGACCACGGTTTGCAACTGCACATGGGGACACAGATTGTACTTTTTTGAGAAATGTCCTCTGGTGTGATGAAGTTGTGGCAAAATGGCAACAAAGTCAAGGTATTGGAGTGGCCATCACAAGACCCTGACCTCAATCCTATAGAAAATTTGTGGGCAGACCTGAAAAGGCGTGTGCGAGCAAGGAGGCCAACAAACCTGACTCGGTTACACCAGCTCTGTCAGGAGGAATGGGCCAAAATTCACCCAACCTATTGTGGAAGGAAACCCGAAATGTTTGACCCAAGTTAAACAAATTGAACGGCAATGCTACCAAATACTAATTGAGTGTTGTAAACTTCTGACCCACTGGGAATGTGATGAAAGAAATAAAAGCTGAAATAAATCATTCTCTCTATTATTGACATTTCACATTCTTAAATTAAATGTCAGGAATTGTGAAAAACTGAGTTTAAATGTATTTGGCTTAAGTGTATGTAAACTTTCGACTTCAACTGTATTACTAAAATGTATAACAAGTCATCTCACTTTGTCAGCCTCATTCTTTAATTCTCTTCACATGGGTATTAATCTTGTGAAATGTTCTAATCGTTTTTCTGAAAATGTTTACAGTGAAAAAGGAGCTTTTGGTCATGGAGTATTTCTTCACATTGATATAACATTTTACCCCCCTTGATTCCTCACCCCCTCCTACAACATATGTCCGCCGTACATTATTGAATAGCTAATGGTACGACACGCCGCCTCATTCGACTAAGGCCCACTGAGCCAAAATATGCCGTCAGCGTAGCCAGACCCTGCCCATGCTAATGTATAAGTGTGTGCATGCGTGTCTGTTAAGCATGGTGAGACTGCAGTGTGTGTCTGTGTGTGTGTGTGTGTGTGTACGCAGCATGGCAAATCCCACATCCTGTTAACAATTGCCCACCACTGCCCTTTCATTTCAGTGGAGCCTGTGTTGGCCCATGGCAGTCCCATGATGGAAGGGGCATGGCGGGGTAACGGTCAGAGAGAGGAGGGGAGGATGGAGGTCTCACAGCCCCAACTGGGGCCACCCTTCCTGGGAAGCTCTCCTGAGACTGACCCACCCAAGAAGAAAAGAGCCAAGAGAGAACCAGAGGAGCTTGAGGATGGGGAGATTGGAGATGGTGATGATGATATTGAAGCTGATAAGATGGTCAAAGAAATTGTTGTTGCCCATGGTGATGAGATGCCAATGGATGGTTTCCATGGTGACTGCCAAGTTGATGACAACCCAAATTATGGTAATAACCATGTTGATACCCATTCTGGTGGTTGTTGTATTGGCGATGCAATGATTGCTGCTACTGAAACAGTTGATGACAAAATCAGAGGGGACCCAGAGAGTAAGGCAATGAGCCAGAACCTGCAGTCTGTTAATCTCTTGAGCCATTTCCCAGTCAATAATAATGATAGTATTAATATTGATCATGGTGCTAATGGTAATGACACTGGGTTTGATGTCAGTAAAAAATGATGTTAAAGAAAGATACTAGTGAAATTACTGAAGAGTTTGAAGCAGATGGAGATTGAGTCATGGCATGTTTTCTTTATGTAATCAGATGTGATTCAGTTGGACCGACTTATAAAAATGTCCTTGTTGCATTATTTACTCTTACGTAGTGGTTATTTCAACAGCCAATTGGATTTTATCGGCTAACAATGTTAATTTGTTTTTTTGTCATCCTTTTTATTTGATTTTGTACATTATCAATTGAGATGCTTTCTTAAATCAAAAATAAATACATGTAACATGAAGTCAATGTTTTTATGGACTGGGATATCAGACACCTTTTTGATTGTGTGGTACAGTAGCTATGAAGTCTGATGTAATAAATGCAAGTTTTGAAATGGTCACTTTCATAGGATTCTGTCAAAGACAAACTTGGTTAATTATTCATTATAGTTGTTTAGATGTTCCTCAGTTGGAGTGCTAGACAGACAGTATCTGTCATCATGCCCTGTTCAGATTCATCTGTCTCAAAGGAGCTTCTTTCTAGGTGGTTAACAAGGTTTAACCTCACTAATTCCGCCCATGTCATAGTTGGCTACAGAATCATCTTGCTTGTTACGTAAGCTACCAAACCAACAAACTCATGTCTGTATTTTCTGTTAGAGTATAATGGCGATCTGAAATGTCTTCATTTCTCAGAACAAGATTGGACTTACAAGTTTCAAAGGTAATTATTTGTTTCTGGCCATTTTGAGCCTGTAATCAAACCCACAACTGCTGTTGCTCCAGATACTCAACTAGTCTATAGGCGGCCAGTTTTATTGCTTCTTTAATTAGCACAAGTTTTCAGCTGTGTTAACATAACTGTAAAAGGATTTTCTAATGATCAATTAGCCTTTTAAAATGATAAACTTGGATTAGCTAACACAATGTGCCATTGGAACACAGGAGTGATGGTTGCTGATTATGGGCCAATATTCCATGAAAAATCAGCCGTTTCCAGCTACAATAGTCATTTACAACATTAACAATGTCTACACTGTGTTTCTGATCAATTTTATGTTATTTTAATGGACAAAAATGAGCTTTTCTTTCAAAAACAGTGACCCCAAATGTTTGAACGCTAGTGTATGTTGTGTTATATTGGGACAGCATCAGCCAGTAGTTATACAGGAAAGTGTAGCTCTCAGATGGGAATTTGTGTGCGTGTGTTGTCAACCTCTACCAACCCCTATGGCAATGGTCAGAAATTGGGGGTGTGACGACTCATTTTCCACACCTCACGCAGGGAGAGGTCTCGATCTCACAGACCGTGTGTCTCGCTCTCATTTACCAGCCAGTCATTGCTATAGTACTGCACCAGCCTGCAGAGAAGTTGCCCAGAATGTGCCCTCCACAGTTCAGCAGGGGGCATTGTGGGTTAGATGGATAACTAACCCACAATGCCCCCTGCTGAACTGTGGAGGGCACATTCTGGGCAACTTGTCTCAGCTTTATTTGATGTATTTGTTTGCATTCAGAAATAGGCCCAGACTGGTTGGTAATGTATATGTTTGCATTCAGAAATAGGCCCAGACTGGTTGGTAATGTATTTGTTTGCATTCAGAAATAGGCCCAGACTGGTTGGTAATGTTTGTACAACGCTGCATGCTGCTGAGAGTTTTGGTTCGGAAGTTCCAATGAACTTTATACCCTTTTAGAGGTCTACCACATAGAACAGAGAGGATATCAGTGTTCTAATTAGTTGTTTAGGTTTTCACATTTTTGTGCCCTGCTAACCCATGTATACATAACACATTTTTGATGTTCAACTGCTATTTTCTTGTGACCTTCTATTCTGGATAAAGAGATGAAGTTTGTCATAGTACATTCTCCACCCGCATTGCAGCAATGGGTCCCTACTGAACTCTGGGATAACAATTGAGAAACCTTTTTTTAAACATCTGTTATTCCTGGCATTTTTGTGTTCGCCTGTGATAAACTGCCTCCCACTGTGTTATAGCAGCTGGGTCTTACTTTTCTATCTCAATAAATCCCCTCAAAGAAACCCACACAAAAGCACTGCTTTTGTTTCTGTTTGCTGTTAAAAGTAAATGGTCCATTTTTAGTCTGTTGAAAACACAAGGCATTTTTAAATAATTCCTCTGATCCAATTTCACAAAATTACCCCTGATATTTCTGAAGTTGGGTTTTGCAATTAATTAGGCTTGATTTGGTGGTTTGCTTTCAAACGTCAATGCGTGCATAATTGTTTGTTTATGAGAGCAACTTGGGGACCCAGCTACTCTGCTGTGGCTTGGTTCTGTTTGGGGGAGTGTGTGCAGAAGCACAGTGCATGTACGGAGGCACGCAAAGGCGCTGTGGAAAAGTCTGCTTTAGGTCCAGAAGAGTGTTTTGCGTGGAGAGGAGTGTTGCTGCCCTGGTGTTTGTAATACTGTTTTCACACTGCTGTGCTGACCCAAAACATACTGTTCTATTTACTTTTCCTATTGTTCTTTTCAGTATTAAAAATGTTGTAG
This sequence comes from Oncorhynchus nerka, assembly GCF_034236695.1. NCBI lineage: Eukaryota > Metazoa > Chordata > Actinopteri > Salmoniformes > Salmonidae > Oncorhynchus > Oncorhynchus nerka. The sequence continues at coordinate 80,918,971 of NC_088419.1, read as the reverse complement.
ATATACAACCAGGCCAGCGCAGTACAGATCTGCTCAGTAGTCTGAAAGTGCATGAATGACTGACAGCTCTTTGTTCCTCCTCCCTGGTCCTTCTTCCCTTTGTATCCTTAGTTGGTTTGTGTGAAGCAGAGGTGTTTGGGAAAGCCCTAAAAATGGTCAGACTCCAGCCACCCAAGTCATACTGTTTTCTCTGCTACTTCACGGCAAGCGGTACCGGAGGGCCAAGTCTAGGACCAAAAAGCTTCTTAACTGCTTCTACCTCCAAGCCATAAGACTGAACAGCTAATCAAATGGCTACCTAGACTATTTGCATTGTCCCCCCCCCCCCCCACCCCCCATTTTTACGCTACTGCTACTCTGTTTATTATACATTTATAGTCACTTTACCTCTACCTACGTGTACATATTACCTCGACTAACCTGTGCTCCTGCACATTGACTCTGTACCCGTGTATATAGCCTCCCTACTGTTAATTTATTGTTGCTCCTTGAGTTATTTTTACATTTATTTTTTACTTCAGTTTATTTTAAATAAATACTTTCTTAACACTTAATTTCTTAACTGCAGTTGTTGGTTAAGGGCTTGTAAGCATTTCACTGCATTTCACTGTACACCTGTTGTAGTCGGCGCATGTGACAAATAAAATTTGATTTGATATGGCTTATGTTTTTTAGGTAATGATGACCTGGGGAATATTTCATTAAATATCCTTCACAGAAGTCCATATTGGTCCAATGATGTATGTTTTTTCATGGGGAAGCATCAAGCATCAAGTGTTAATTAAACAACACAATGTAATTCCAAGTCAATCACACTTCTGTGAAATCAAACTCCATTTAGGAAGCAACACTGATTGACAATAAATTGCACATGCTGTTGTGCAAATGGAATAAACAACAAGTGGAAATTATAGGCAATTAGCAAGACACCCCCAATAAAGGAGTGGTTCTGCAGGTGATAACTACAGACCACTTCTCAGTTCCTATGCTTCCTGGCTGATGTTTTGGTCACTGTTGAATGCTGGCGGTGCTTTCACTCTAGTGGTAGCATGTGACGGAGTCTACAACCCACACAAGTGGCTCAGATAGTGCAGCTCATCCAGGATGGTACATCAATGCGAGCTGTGGCAAGAAGGTTTGCTGTGTGTCAGCGTAGTGCCCAGCGCATGGAGGCGCTACCAGGAGACAGGCCAGTACATCAGGAGACGTGGAGGAGGCCGTAGGAGGGCAACAACTCAGCAGCAGGACCGCTACCTCCGCCTTTGTGCAAGGAGGATCAGGAGGAGCACTGACAGAGCCCTGCAAAATGACCTCCAGCAGGCCACAAATGTGCATGTGTCTGCTCAAACGGTCAGAAACAGACTATGAGGGCCCGACGTCCACAGGTGGGGGTTGTGCTTACGTTTGGCATTTGCCAGAGAACACCAAGATTGGCAAATTCGCCACTGGCGCCCTGTGCTCTTCACAGATGAAAGCAGGTTCACACTGAGCACATGTGACAGTCTGGAGACGCCATGGAGAACGTTCTGCTGCCTGCAACATCCTCCAGCATGACCGGTTTGGCGGTGGGTCAGTCATGGTGTGGGGTGGCATTTCTTTGGGGGGCCGCACAGCCCTCCATGTGCTCGCCAGAGGTAGCCTGACTGCCATTAGGTACCGAGATGAGATCCTCAGACCCCTTGTGAGACCATATGCTGGTGCGGTTGGCCCTGGGTTCCTCCTAATGCAAGACCTCATGTGGCTGGAGTGTGTCAGCAGTTCCTGCAAGAGGAAGGCATTGATGCTATGGACTGGCCCGACCGTTCCCCAGACCTGAATCCAATTGAGCACATCTGGGACACCATGTCTCGCTCCATCCACCAACAGACAGTCCAGGAGTTGGCGGATGCTTTAGTCCAGGTCTGGGAGGAGATCCCTCAGGAGATCATCCTCCGCCTCATCAGGAGCATGCCCAGGCGTTGTAGGGAGGTCATACAGGCACATGGAGGCCACACACACTACTGAGCCTCATTTTGACTTGTTTTAAGGACATTACATCAAAGTTGGATCAGCCTGTAGTGTTGGTTTCCACTTGAATTTTTTTATTTTTTTAAATTTAACTAGGCAAGTCAGTTAAGAACAAATTCATATTTTCAATGACAGCCTAGGAACAGTGGGTTAACTGCCTGTTCAGGGGCAGAACGACAGATGTCAGCTCGGGGGTTTGAACTTGCAACCTTCCGGTTGCTAGTCCAACGCTCTAACCACTAGGCTACCCTACCGCCCCAATTTTGAGTGTAACTACAAATCCAGACCTCCATGGGTTGATAAATTTGATTTCCATTGATCATTTTTGTATGATTTTGTTGTCAGCACATTCAACTATGTAAAGAAAAAAGTATTTAATAAGAATATTTCATTCATTCAGATTTACGATGTGTTATTTTAGTGTTCCCTTTATTTTTTTGAGCAGTGTATATTAACTTAATATCACTGTAGACCAGTGTAATGCACCGTGGACGTCTCACTAGTGCGTTCCTAGGACATTACTTAACACTTTGGATTAAAGTTGTTCTATAGAGGACAGATCTTATCTAATTCATTTTACGGTCTGGTCTGTCTCCTTCTGATCCAGCGTCTAAACACCAGACACATCCAGCAACTCAACAGTGTTAAACTTACTAAACATATTGGCTGAAGCCTCTCTTTTCCTCTTTTCTCTCTCACTCCCTCCTCCACCCAATTCCCCCATTACTCTCGCTCGCTCTGTTTTATTTCATAGCCCTCATTAAACAGCCCTGCTCCTCTCCATCTGGTGTGAGAATGAACGCAGGCAGCATTATCACACTCCTGTGGCCGGGATGAAACTGACTGAGGCATTTATATTGCTAATCAACTTGGCAACTTGTTAGGGTATTGTGCAACACAGTCCCTGCCAGGATGCAGTCAGGACTTACTGATACACCATCTCTCTCAATGACCATCATGTCCCTAATTGATGTAAGTCAAATCTCAGACTGACCGGTGCATACAGCATGCTGGTTATGTTCCTGCTATACTGCTACCAGCCACCAGATGGCCCTGTTCTAGAGGAAGTGGGTCTGTTTCTCCGGTTGGTCTACTCTAAATGGCTGTTTAAAACACTCCGTGCCTCTCACCCTTGGGTTCCCTTTAATAGTGTATATTAACCTGAGGTTATAGACAAGGGGGCAGTAAAAGAGATGACATCAGTACCTCAACAGCTTCCAGAATGCTGTAATGCTCTAATGGCTGAGCCTCCCTCTCTCTCCATTCCCCATTAGCTTCTGGGGCCGCGCTGCATTACGTAGTGCCTAACGAAGCCTCCATGCTAATGTCTTTGTCATATAAACACACTTTATGTTCAAGGAGTGAGGTAGTTGGTGAGTGATTTAATTTCAGGGGCGCCTGATGTTGTGTGTGTTTGTGTGTCTGGGTGTATGAGGATTTTAATGTTTTTCTGCTCTTTTGGTGCACTTTTCTTCCCTTCTCTCACAACAATGGGGTCTCTGGGTCCAGTTCTTTGACTGTGTTCAGATAGAGTTGACTGGTGGATGGATGGAGCACCACTGTCTCTGTGTTCAGTTAAAGTTGACTGGTGAATGGATGGAGCACCACTGTCTCTGTGTTCAGTTAAAGTTGACTGGTGAATGGATGGAGCACCACTGTCTGTGTTCAGTTAAAGTTGACTGGTGAATGGATGGAGCACCACTGTCTGTGTTCAGTTAAAGTTGACTGGTGAATGGATGGAGCACCACTGTCTCTGTGTTCAGATAGAGTTGACTAGTGAATGGATGGAGCACCACTGTCTCTGTGTTCAGATAGAGTTGACTAGTGAATGGATGGAGCACCACTGTCTGTGTTCAGTTAAAGTTGACTGGTGAATGGATGGAGCACCACTGTCTGTGTTCAGTTAAAGTTGACTGGTGAATGGATGGAGCGCCTCTGTGTTCAGATAGAGTTGACTGGTGAATGGATGGAGCACCACTGTCTGTGTTCAGTTAAAGTTGACTGGTGAATGGATGGAGCGTCTCTGTGTTCAGATAGAGTTGACTGGTGAATGGATTGAGCGCCTCTGTCTCTGTGTTCAGATAGAGTTGACTGGTGAATGGATGAAGCGTCTCTGTGTTCAGATAGAGTTGACTGGTGAATGGATTGAGCGCCTCTGTCTCTGTGTTCAGATAGAATTGACTGGTGAATGGATGGAGCGTCTCTGTGTTCAGATAGAGTTGACTGGTGAATGGATGAAGCGTCTCTGTGTTCAGATAGAGTTGACTGGTGAATGGATGAAGCGTCTCTGTGTTCAGATAGAGTTGACTGGTGAATGGATGGAGCGCCTCTGTGTTCAGATAGAGTTGACTGGTGAATGGATGGAGCGCCTCTGTGTTCAGATAGAGTTGGCTGGTGAATGGATGGAGCGCCTCTGTCTCTGTTCAGATAGAGTTGACTGGTGAATGGATGGAGCGCCTCTGTCTCTGTTCAGATAGAGTTGACTGGTGAATGGATGGAGCGCCTCTGTCTCTGTTCAGATAGAGTTGACTGGTGAATGGATGGAGCGCCTCTGTCTCTGTTCAGATAGAGTTGACTGGTGAATGGATGGAGCGCCTCTGCGGTGGCCAGTTGTTGTGCATTGTGTTAAGTATGATTGCACTTTCCGAACAAAACAGGGTTGGAAATTATATCTTAAGTTCAGAAGGGGAGAGAAAAAATTGGGCGACGGAACCAACCAAAACAGACTACTTAAAGTATTTTGATTGAAAATCTGACTGGTAGAAATAGCTAATTACATTCTTAAGATAAGGTAAACCTCGAGGCCTTATGAAAGAAATTAAATAATAAACATTAAAAAATGTTGGACGAATATTTGTTAAACTTTCAGCAGCGGGCACAGTGGGTTCGGTATGCAGCCTGACCATAACCGAGAGGGATGTGCCTTGCACCCGTTCTGCACTGCCTCCTATTAAATACACACTATTAACAGTAATTTCTGCCAGTCTTGCAGGAAAGTTAAGTTCTGCATAGGTGCTCTGCGGTGGTGGTCTCGGTTAGATGGCTTTTCTATGCCGTGTTATGATACGATACACCTTCTGTGGGTGGCAGCGAGCACTTAGTGTTTGTATTTTTAGGTCTGACTACTTCTCTGACTTAAAGCGAACATGTTGCTCCACCGTTTCCAACATCTGCCACCCATCAGGATGTCTGTCTGCTTTCTGAGCCACCGCTGCATTCCTGAGCCGTTCCCTTCCCTCTACCTGGATAAAAAAAACTCTCTGTGCATGTGTGTATGTGTGTCCTATCCTCAAGGCTTAACACTCCTATGGCTTTAGAAGTTGCCCCTAAGCACTGGTCTGCTCACCCCTATTCAAGCCATAGGTGTTAGGCAACATCTGCATACTATGTAGCCACCATCTCAGCAGATGAAGAAGAGGGCCTACTTTGAAGATTCTATAACTAAAATGAGAGCTATATCTCCACTACTGCTACCTGTCCTACCCCTGCTAATATTAGCCTCCACACGTTTCAACCCGGTGTCTGGGAAGCTGTATCCCACCTGGCTTGTCCAGACTATTCACAGCACAAACCCACTGCAGCCTGCCTAGTGCCAGAGGGCCAATGTTTCTATCCAACCACTGCAAATTAGGTCAATTGTTTTGTGTTGTGTTTAATATGTGTAAAATACAGTCACATAGTCCCCTTTGAATTGCTGCTTCTAATCCAAGACCATGGAGACTAGTACCACTTCAGGTTATTGGCATAGCTCTGTGCTCATTGCTATGCTGGGATTTAATCATTTTTTTGTTCGAATTGGACAAGTGCATGGCTTAGCCTGATATAGGGAATGTAAACTACCTTGGCTTGCAGAGCTTTACAATGGCATTCCAATGCACCAAACAGTCTCAAGGCCTGGAAACTGTCTGCAGAACTCTGTTATATAAGAACGGATCAGCCCTGAACGATATCTCTGTTGGAGTATATAGTATGGGTCTGTCCATGGTATAACTACTGGAGTTCCTCCCAGTAAATATGGGGACTTTGTTTGACCTCCCCTCCAGATGTGATTCTACATGTATGTTGTGTACTTGTTTACTAATCCCAGTGTTGTTGGTAGCCAACTTCAGTTTGATCAAAGGAAACGAAGATAGTGTTTACATTTCATAAATAAATCTGTTTTATTTTGTAACATATAAAATTAAATCATTTTTACAATTTATTCCAGTATGACACAAATCTAAATAAAGTAGCTACAATTTGATAAATAATATTAATAACAATAATGAAAACATTCATTTGATATGTTTCACTTTGTCTTTCTTGATAAAGTTGGGAAGGTCCTTAGCTGCCACAAAACACAAACATGTATGGAACCACGGTAACATGTGGTGTCTTGGTTCATTAGGTTACAAGATCATGTTATACTTAATTAAATTACGTATCTGCATATCCAAACAACATCCATACACACACGTCTAAAGTTTGTTTGGGTCATGTCTGGTTGGTACTTATCGTCGAAAATATACACAACGAATTGATATAAACATACATTGTCATTTACACATGTTCATTTACATTTTGCTCCGTAACGAAGCTACTCTGATGCTCCAGTAGTATGAAGCGAATCTTAATTTAGAATGCTGATTCGGTCACAGCAGACAGTGCACTTCATAAAGTCCTCATGATGCAAGCCTATAATTCCTTGGGAATCTAGTTACAACACGAAGTTGATAGTTCATTGGCAGTTGAGTTGGACCCCTGCATTTAGATGGACTACCATTGGCTGTCAATGTTGTTGTTTTGGGATCTCTCAGGGGTCGGTTCTCTGCCCAATCAGATTTGATTTAGTCTCTGAACTTGTGGATGTCGTTGAAGAGTCTGTAGAAGGGGTAGGGGGCTTCGTTGGCATGGGGACAGTTGAAGGTGCATTTGCAGGACTCGATCATCATGACATTCTTGTTGAAGGTCTCTCCGTCCTCGCAGTGGAACTTGACCCGGATGGTGCGGGTCTGCTGGGGGGAACAGCAGCGGCCGTCCACACAGGATCCACAGTACTTGGACCTGTACTTCTTCAGGCTGGAGCAGCCGGCATAGGTGAACTTCTGAGCCTGGGTAGACTTCTTGGTTCTGCTGCACTTCTTTCCTTTCTGTTGGAGGAACAAGGGGAGAGAAACAGTCAGTCAAGAGTTTCCATAAACAAGCTGAGCAGTGTTGGTTGGTTTTGTTGGATTGTATGCCATGTTTCAGTTTAGTCTTGGTGGCTGGAGCTTACCTTAAGGCTGGAGTAGGGTGACTGGGTGCATTGCCGCACTTCGCAGATGCGTGTCTCTTTAACCAGCTTGCACTCGCCGTTGTTGTTGGTGACTCGGGTGGAGATGCCTGTGCCACAGGTCTTGGAGCACTGGGACCAAGGAGTGGTCTGGACAATGCACTTTTGACTCTCAAACATGTGGCTCTCAGGCTGCACTCTGAAAGCTGTAAGGAGAAAAGGCAGGAAAATACAAGAAAACGTTAGAAACTGGTCTGGTATGGGCTTCAACATTTGAGGCAAAGGAAAATGTAATTTTTGAAAGCTGAAATTCAAAATGGCTGCTGCTAGATAGAGGCTGCTTACCAGCTAGAGACTTGAGTCCTCCCTTGACAATGGCGATGAGCTCGTTCCTGTTGGTGAGGTCACTCTCTGACTCTTCAGTCATGCTGTCTTTGCCAAACAGCTTGTCAATTATGTCAGTGTCCTTTCCGTCATCACATACCCACTCCTCGCAGCACTGGCCTGCCACCTTGACCAGCCTTGGGTTGGCACAGCCCAGGTTGGGCAGGGAGAGCTCCTGAGGGCACAGGGGGACGCAGCCCACAGACCCATCGATGCATGTGCACTGGTGCTTGCAGTTAGGCTGGAAGCTCTCTCCGTTTTGGTAAATCCTGCTGTTGTATTCACAGGGTCTTCCCTCTGACTTAGCTGTGGAGGAGAAGAGAGGGGTAAATGGCTGTTATTCCACTTTTCAGTAGACTAGTGTCTGCTATAGACATCACAGATCACATGCTGGCTGAGGCTGGCTGAGGGAGGCTTGGTTTAAACTGTAAAAATGATTCAGAAGGCTAGGGCTGCCAGAGGACAGGAACCACTGAGGGGGGGTCACTTTCTTCCAGAGCAGGATGTTTGTACTTTAGAGTTTAGACTGAGGTGCTGAGTTACATTCCTTAGAGTTGAAATAACATGGTCCTCTTATTCCCTCAAGTAAAAATACCACTAGCTTCTCCTTCTACCATATTAATTTACTCAAGGTTGCAAACTACCAAACTAGCATTATTCACACCTAAAATCTGTTTACAGCATAGCAGGGTTGGAAAGAGACACCTACCACGGCAGATGCCACGCATAGCACCGAAGCTGGCCCCAAAGTTGCACTCGAGTCCTTTGGTGTTGTCGCAAGGCTCTGTCAGACTGCAGTCCTCGTTGAGTTGTCTCGCGCAGACTTTGCAGCACCCGCAGCTATCCACTACGAGGCTCACACCAGGCGCGCACCTGGGCAGCTCCATCGGGCACTCGCATACCGAGGGGCAAGTAGAGGAGGAAAGAACCTGCGCAGATAACAGAGCTCGATGATGATATATACTTTGTAAGCAACATCTTAAAACAGCCACATGTTCAGGTTGTATTTACGTAGCTTATTTATTATTTTCAAACGGTGCCGTTAATATACGATGTGATTGCAACAGGTTTCCAAACCAGTGTGATAACTTTACATTGTATTCCTCAGACAATAAAGCATACATTTAGTATTCGTTCCGATCTATTCAAAGTCATAACAAGTCATATACAACTTTAAACTGAAATATTGTTTAGAGAAAATGACTTACCATATTGAAGGTTCCAATTAATATCACGACGATGGAGAAAATGAACATATTTGCGTTTTTCTTTGTTGCGTAGCCTATTAAATAAAATATGTTTTATTTTGCTATTCCCTTTACGATGTCTTGCTCTCAGTCTTTGCAAATTTATTTTTATCCTAAGTGTAGCGGTCAGTCGTCTCGTCTGTAGCGATTTGGTTTGTTTTCTAGTCTCTTTAGAGAGTGGAGGCTTAATAAGTGTTGCTCTGGTTGCAAGTTGCAGTCTGCTGAAGCAGAGTACCTCCCGTCTTTTATACTGTAGTGAAAGCTGACGTCGTCGTTGGCTGACTGCTGAACTGTTCCAAAACTATGCGAGGAATGTTTCTTGGCGCGTTTTCCATCGAAGCTAAGCACCACCCTGTCTAACTTTTTTTCAAAAATACATTTTCCCCTAGAACTGAACATTTTTTTTCCATTCGCCGTTTCCCGTCTCTACTATCTACCTTTATCCTTTGTTTTGCTTTATTGGTTTTCTCACAGGTTCACAGCTGTTATGTTATGTATGAGCCAAGGGTTGGGGTACACATTTTCTTTCATTTAGAAGTGTGAGCGATTTTTCTTTTCAAAGCAGTTTGATCTGTTTGTTTCCACTTATTTTGACTTCGCATTGATAGATAATATTCAAAAGAAAAATAAACAATACTGTAATATTGCCTTTTCCATTGCTTCTTCCTTTTGATATGTGTTTACTGTGTTATAACATGTGTATAGATGGTTTATATTATACATTATGCAACAGTTGCCAAAGCTATTAAAAGGTATGATATTGTCATGCTGTCACTGCTTTACCTCGTAAATTATCTTGAATTTGTTGCGAGATTCGATTCTCATGATGAGGATCATTCTGTCAGAGAATAGTCTTATTATAGCACCTATATCAATACATTACTTCCGTTATTCTAAATGTACTGTAACTGTTCACAGTTTAGGGGAGAGACGTCCCGGAATTCGGAGATTCTGTGCGCGTTTGAGAGGAATGGGAGAAATAAAGTTTACGGCTTCTATTTTTGGCCTGCTCTCCCCTTCATTCTAAGCATTTCCAGATGCGAACCACACTCCAGACGTAATAATGTTGCCATATTTGGTATGGCAGAAGCCTACATTATTAACATATTTCTCCCTCTAGCCAACCACAAAGCATTCCTGACAGCTTAAAGGGTTGTTAAATATGTTCTTCATGCAGGAAATTCCTTAGTATTCCACCTTGGATTAATTTACGTTTTACGCAATCTGTCCATCACGTTTTGAAAAAATAATCAACAACAGTGATCCAATATTCCACATACGATGTTGGTTTGGGGAGAACATACCCAACTAGTTCATAGTCCTATTATTTGCTTTTCAACTAAGTAACATTTTATCGGAATTTGAAATTCAGAGATCAGAAATTATTGCAAACAGGATTTGACCAAGAAAACAAACGTGATGCTTGAAAAACAAATGCTTGAAAACGGGTTATTTGCAACCTAAATATGACAGTTAAACGCAGAACGATATGACAATAATACCCTGTTGATACTATCCCTGATGTTTTTTTAACCCGTGAGTCGGAAATGTTTTTTTGAGTAACTTTATACCTAGACTTTACATGACGTGATACTGAGAGAGCGATGAACAAATAACTAACGGAGAATAGTTGTCAGGACCACGGATATTCTCCCTCCGGTGAGTTTGTCTTTTTTACTTTAACTTTACTAATCCGTTTGTTTTTACATGTTGTGGATACGCAATTGCTTTATCACTTTGTTCTTATGGTGTATAAATATATTGAAGTATTGAGTCGTTCTGATGTTGGAAGTTCGACTGCTTGACAATCATTATTTGGGTACCCACTAAACGGATATTGATTATGCTGTATCTTGATGCCAGCTTTATTTTGGTCAATTTTCTACATTTTCATACTTCCAGTTTAAGACACTAGATGGTGTTATGCTATGGTTAAGTTTGTTGACATATTGTCAACATTTTCCTCATTGTCACTGTTTTCCTCATTGTTTGAGTCCTTTTGAGGTGTCTGTGGGTATATCTTTAGTCATTCATCAAAAAGCTTGTGAATCTTCATCGATTAAACCAGACAGACATTTAAAGCTCATGAAATGTGACACTGGCATTATGTCACCACTTCACAGTTGGCATCATCAAGTGTCTATTTTGAGTGTCAGACTCCCAAAGTGGCACATGTGCCCATGTGAGTTTTGCTTATTAGGTTTGTGTTGTGTGCACACTGCACATCTAGCCCTAAGTAATACTTATGTCATCTGATTCAAATGATAGTGATGACGCGTGTTTCCCAAACATCAATTGGCCCTTAATGTCAAATGTATCCTGTGCCATCCTGCCATTACCATATCCATTATGACCTCTGACCTCATTACTTAGTCCCTCTGTGTTGAGTTTAACCCCATGAGCTCAGTGAGATGCTTCTGATTATCATTGTTCTGCTCTGCCAGAGGCATGTTGTTCTGATTCTTTCCTATTCCCTTATGAGGGAATACTATGTTATAGGAAACAGTACTGTCATTGTGCGCCATGGAACCATGGAATAACATCCCATAACGATATTCATTCCGTAACTACCCATTCTGTAAACATCGCCAGGCAACCAGGGCTGGACATGCGTATCCATGTAGTAATGTTTAATGGCAATCATCATATATTCCACCCCCCCTTTATGAGAAAGTGGCAATGGCTCTGCTTTTATTTTCTTTACTCACTGCATCCTAGTCTATTGTCCTATACACTAGTATAAAACAGAACAGGACCAATATTATAGGCTGTTTGCCTGTTCAAACAAAGGATAACAATAACATATTTTGTCAAGGTATGTGTCATAACTGCATTATGCAGTGGGCGTTGTGAAGTTTCCTTCCATGTCAGCTCATGGAACTCTGGGATGGAAGCCCAGTGAATTATGAGGTGATCTTATGTACACTCTCTCAGCTTATTCACTAGTTAGCTCTTGTTCCATGGTAATGTTTCTATTTCTGAGCCTGTTTTACCTACAATCGTAACGTATGTTTGTTGTGTGCTCCTGTCTTTGAAAAATCAGTGAAAAAAATAAACCACTCCCACAAATGTCTTGTGAACAAACTATAGTTTTGGCAAGTCGGTTAGGACAACTACTGTGTGCATGACACAAGTAATTTTTCCAACAATTGTTTACAGACATATGATTTCACTTATAATTCACTGTTTCACAATTCCAGTTGGTCAGAAGTTTACATATACTATGTTAACTGTGCCTTTAAACAGCTTAGAAAATTCCAGAAAATTATGTCACGGCTTTAGAAGCTTCTGATAGGCTAATTGACATAATTTGAGTCAATTGGGGGTGTACCTGTGGATGTACAGTGGGGCAAAAAAGTATTTAGTCAGCCACCAATTGTGCAAGTTCTCCCACTTAAAAAAAGATGAGAGAGGCCTGTAATTTTCATCATAGGTACACTTCAACTATGACAGACAAAATGAGGGAAAAAAATCCAGAAAATCACATTGTAGGATTTTTAATGAATTTATTTGCAAATCATGGGAAAATCAAAGGAAATCAGCCAGGACCTCAGAAAAACAATTGTAGATCTCCACAAGTCTAGTTCATCCTTGGGAGCAATTTCCAAACGCCTGAAGGTACCACGTTCATCTGTACAAACAATAGTGCAAAAGTATAATGATGGTCTGATGAAACAAAAATGAAACAAAAATAGAACTGTTGGACCATAATGACCATTATTATGTTTGGAGGAAAAAGGGGGAGGCTTGCAAGCCGAAGAACACCATCCCAACCGTGAAGCACCGGGTGGCAGCATCATGTTGTGGAGGTGATTTGCTACAGGAGGGACTGGTGCACTTCACAAAATTGAAGGCATCATGAGGCTGGAAAATTATGTGGATATATTAAAGCAACATCTCAAGACATCAGTCAGGAAGTTAAAGCATGGTCGCAAATGTGTCTTCCAAATGGACAATGACCCCAAACATACTTCCAAAGTTGTGGCAAAATGGCCAAGGACAACAAAATCAAGGTATTGGAGTGGCCATCACAAAGCCCTGACCTCAATCCTATAGAAAATGTGTGGGCAGAACTGAAAAAGCATGTGTGAGCAAAGGAGGCCTACAAACCTGACTCAGTTACGTCAGCTCTGTCAGGAGGATTGGGCCAAAATTCACCCCACTTATTGTGGGAAGCTTGTGGAAGGCTACCCAAAACGTTTGACCCAAGTTTAACAATTGAAAGGCAATGCTACCAAATACTAATTGCGTGTATGTAAACTTCTGACCCACTGGGAATGTGATGAAAGAAATAAAAGCTGAAATAAATCATTCTCTCTACTATTATTCTGACATTTCACATTCTTAAAATAAAGTGGTGATCCTAACTGACCTAAGACAGGGACTTTTTACTCGGATTACATTTTAGGAATTGTGAAAAACTGAGTTTAAATGTATTTTGCTAAGGTGTGTGTAAACTTCCGACTTCAACTGTTATATTAAGACGACCAATATAACATAAATATGTGCTTTGTCCATATTTCAGTGTGGATGTGAAATCTGTTATTCCATTCATTGTGAAAATAATAATAATATGCTGGTGGATGCTGACATTAGAAATGATTCAGAAATATGTGTTTTGTTCACTGTGAATATATGTATGGAACTACAACTACATATTGCCGTACACTGTGATATGCTGGGGGATGCTGTACTCAACCCCATTAGGCAACTGTATAGGAAAGTGATGTGTTTTGTTCACTGTGAATATATGTATGGAACTACAACTACATATTGCCGTACACTGTGATATGCTGGGGGATGCTGTACTCAACCCCATTAGGCAACTGTATAGGAAAGTGATGTGTTTTTTCCAGTGCAGCACCAGTGTGTCACAAGTGATTATGGTAATGTAAGCTCTAGCTTTATTTTTTGGTAACTTTGTTTCTGTATAGCTGGGGCTGACACTGAGGACTTGTGAAGAGCAGAATCAACAACCTCTGCATCATCAAGACAGTTGTTTGTGAGAAGGTGTTAATGGTGGAAAGTGTTAAACCATGTCTTAACAGCTGAGTACTCCAAGTCAGAGCAGGTCCACTGAGGCCATGGCCCATTGAGTCTGAGCCTTTTGGGTAAACCACTGGCGTAAGTCCGTAGTGGAAATGCACCATGGCTTGGAATAGCTTGTCAAAGAAGCGCACTTTGTTCTTAGCAGGGACTTTTTTTCCACCTTTATTTAACCAGGTAGGCAAGTTGAGAACAAGTTCTCATTTACAATTGCGACCTGGCCAAGATAAAGCAAAGCAGTTCGACACATACAACGACACAGAGTTACACATGGAGTAAAACAAACATACAGTCAATAATACAGTATAAACAAGTCTATATACGATGTGAGCAAATGAGGTGAGATAAGGGAGGTAAAGGCAAAAAAAGGCCATGGTGGCAAAGTAAATACAATATAGCAAGTAAAACACCAGAACGGTAGATTTTCAGTGGAAGAATGTGCAAAGTAGAAATAAAAATAATGGGGTGCAAAGGAGCAAAATAAATTAAATAAATACAGTAGGGGAAGAGGTAGTTGTTTGGGCTAAATTATAGGTGGGCTATGTACAGGTGCAGTAATCTGTGAGCTGCTCTGACAGTTGGTCCTTAAAGCTAGTGAGGGAGAAAAGTGTTTCCAGTTTCAGAGATTTTTGTAGTTCGTTCCAGTCATTGGCAGCAGAGAACTGGAAGGAGAGGCGGCCAAAGAAATAATTGGTTTTGGGGGTGACCAGAGAGATATACCTCCTGGAGCGCGTGCTACAGGTGGGTGATGCTATGGTGACCAGCGAGCTGAGATAAGGGGGGACTTTACCAAGCAAGGTCTTGTAGATGACATGGAGCCAGTGGGTTTGGCGACGAGTATGAAGCGAGGGCCAGCCAACGAGAGTGTACAGGTCGCAATGATGGGTAGTATATGGGGCTTTGGTGACAAAACGGATTGCACTGTGATATACTGCATCCAATTTGTTGAGTAGGGTATTGGAGGCTATTTTGTAAATGACATCGCCGAAGTCGAGGATTGGTAGGATGGTCAGTTTTACAAGGGTATGTTTGGCAGCATGAGTGAAAGATGCTTTGTTGCGAAATAGGAAGCCAATTCTAGATTTAACTTTGGATTGGAGATGTTTGATGTGGGTCTGGAAGGAGAGTTTACAGTCTAACCAGACACCTAGGTATTTGTAGTTGTCCACGTATTCTAAGACAGAGCCGTCCAGAGTAGTGATGTTGGACAGGCGGGCAGTTGCAGGCAGCGATCGTTTGAAGAGCATGCATTTAGTTTTACTTGTATTTAAGAGCAATTTGAGGCCATGGAAGGAGAGTTGTATGGCATTGAAGCTTGCCTGGAGGGTTGTTAACAGTGTCCAAAGAAGGGCCAGAAGTATACAGAATGGTGTCGTCTGCGTAGAGGTGGATCAGAGACTCACCAGCAGCAAGAGTGACATCATTGATGTATACAGAGAAGAGAGTCGGTCCAAGAATTGAACCCTGTGGCACCCCCATAGAGACTGCCAGAGGTCCGGACAGCAGACCCTCCGATTTGACACACTGAACTCTATCAGAGAAGTAGTTGGTGAACCAGGCGAGGCAATCATTTGAGAAACCAAGGCTGTTGAGTCTGCCGATGAGGATGTGGTGATTGACAGAGTCGAAAGCCTTGGCCAGATCAATGAATACGGCTGCACAGTAATGTTTCTTATCGATGGCGGTTAAGATATCGTTTAGGACCTTGAGCGTCGCTGAGGTGCACCCATGACCAGCTCTGAAACCAGATTGCAGAGAAGGTATGGTGAGATTCGAAATGGTCGGTAATCTGTTTGTTGACTTGGCTTTCGAAGACCTTAGAAAGGCAGGGTAAGATAGATATAGGTCTGTAGCAGTTTGGGTCAAGAGTGTCCCCCCCTTTGAAGAGGGGGATGACCGCAGCTGCTTTCCAATCTTTGGGAATCTCCGATGACTGACTGATGGGGGAGGAGGGGTTATTGTCAGGAAATTACTGTCAATGGTTGAGAGCTCAATGGTTTCAATACACCCATATACATTTATCTTACATGAAAAAAATCACAGAAAATTGTATTTTGTTTTGCTTTGGCACTTGCTAAACTGGCAGGTAGGCAGGCCTATTGCAATAATAAGCCAGAGATGACAGTGACCATGATCTTTAAATCAACTTTTGCAAAATATGGTTATGAAATGTACACATTAATAAAGATTTGCTCTTTGAATGAAAAGGCTGAAACACTCACGTGGCTGTAGCCTACATTTTTAATAACGGTTTGATTAATGATTATGCACTAGCCTTAACTGACATTATTTTATGTAAAGACATTGTGGTGAGTTTGTAACCCATTTGTTCGTCGCTGATAGAACCGATGTTACAAAGTGATAGAACGATGTTACAAAGTAATAGAAAGTTGTTACAAAGTAACTGAGCGCCAGCCAGAGCGTCTCAATCTGATTGTGCTGTTTACGAGCCACATTGTCTGTCACATGTCGGGCTGAGCTTTGGCTTCACCGGGAAACGATACTAGCGGTTACATTCGTTCACGTGATTGTACGTTAATGCGCGTCATCAAATCGTTGTCTCTTGTTTGTTGCCTGTTTGAGTTGAGCTGTCAGTTTCGTAAATAAAAAAGAACCAAAAGAATAAAATACGGACAAAGCTAAATCAACAGAGAGACACCCACAACATTCGCTCTCATATATTTAGAATAGCCTACCGTTCGAGCTATTTGTTTGAGCAATTTGTGGATAACAACAATCAACGGAACATGGCTGGTGTGATGGCAGATTTTGGTAACTTCACTCACGCCGTTGTTCGAGCTATCCCCTCTTCCCTTGCTAAAGAGGCACTGAGGATGAACGTTTCGGACGTGGACCTGGAGAAAGCTCAGAGAGAACATGAGGTATACGTCGGGGTTCTGAAGCAGAAACTCGGGCTGGACGTGATTGAACTCCCCGCCGACGAGTCTCTCCCGGACTGTGTGTTCGTGGAGGATGCTGCTGTGGTTTGCGGTGACACGGCTCTGATCACCAGACCCGGGGCAGAGAGCAGAAGGAAAGAGGTAAATAAAGTATCTATTTATTTTAGAAAAACATGACTTGACCATGTGCTTATTTCAAGTATGGATCTATAAATCTATGGTCTACTGTTGTCATCTTTGGCTCATAATGCATGGAATATGTATCACTGTCAGAGCGCCATATCGAGGTCGTATGGCTACGATGTAACGGTAGGCTATACAAAGGAAGGGATATGTGATTAGCCATCATCAGAATGGAAACGCCCTGGAAAGACGACCAGATATGGTCACGCGAGGACCACTGTCCAACTTAAGTTTTAATTTATGTCCTGATTCCTGGCAGAAGTACGACATTTGTCTCTTATAACAATAGAGTACATTATGAGCATAGTTCTCTAGCTACATGATGTGTGATGGAAAATGCGATTCTTTATAACAACTGTTTTCTACCATAACCTTTGATATTGGTAATACTGACAGCTGTCTAGTCAGATGTGAGCTGTCAACAGATATTAGGTTGTAGTCTGTGATTTCCTGTTTGCGAACAGTACTAGAGCACATTCAGTAATGAGGAGGCATGTGGATGTCATCATCTGACCAGTGAAAATAGATGCATTCATTGAAACAGTCATAATTCCTAGGCAGAGAACTATTGGCTTAGTGCAATGCATGTCAGTCCAATCTCTTCCCCATAATTTCCTCATAATCTTTTCCCCATATGCCGTATGAGTATGTCCATATTATAAACTACATACCCTTACACCGATAAGTTCTGCATGTACAAACAGCAGGCTATGGACAGGGAGGTTTTTACTGCCTGTTTACTTCATTGTGTACCCTAATAAAGAAGACTGAATATTAACAGACTTAACATATTCACAGTATTTATGGGCACCGTGGGCTGCAGACTGACTGTGTGGTTCCATGTTGTCTGTGTGGTGACAGCGTGTTTGACGGTCGGACGGGCTCAGTGAAAGCCCATGTCGTATCGCATCAGTCACCTCTGCTGGGCTCAGGGGCTGCTAATGGGCCCAGTCCACACCAGTGGGAGATCTGTAAACCTCCTGGTAATCATGATGGCTCTCCACATACAGGACATGTATTGGTCAAAGGTTTGGTCAGCAGGACTATTTTGGATCTGACTAGTGTCTCCATGTAATGTAGGGCTCCCGAGTGGCACAGCGGTCTAAGGCACTGTATCTCAGTGCAAGAGGTGTCACTATAGACACCCTGGTTTGAATCCAGGCTGTATCACAACCGGCTGTGATTGGGAGTCCCATAGGGTGGCGCTTTGTAAATAAGAATTTGTTCTTGACTGACTTGCCTAGTTAAATAAAAGTAAAACATTTTTTTAAAGGTGTATTGCTGCATCCAATGGAAAAGGTATTGTTTGCTAAGAGATTTGTGATAATGTAACATTTAGCATTCATGAAGTCTTTATGACCATGTCATAAAGAGTCGTAATGCCCTACCAAGTCTAAGTATTATCGATACATGGTTGGTCACATTGGTGCCGTGACTTGAATCAAACAGCTGCTGGGGGTTACAGAGGTTGTGAAGTCTAGCAGAGGTGGATGAGTGAACTATCCTTGCGTTAATAGACCTGAAGACTGGTCTTTCTAATGCCAAACAAACAGCCTGTTTTCTCTCTAATTGGCCCAGCCTCTGTCTTCTGATCTCAGAATCCCAGAGGTAAATGAGTCCACCAGCAGCATCAGTAAGGAGCTCATATTATAGCCTATAGGTGTGTGTGTGTGTGTGTGTGACACCATGGGCGCAGCATTCACTGGTTTAACCAAGCTTTATTGGCTGGGCGATGGGGAAGAAACGGCAGTCTTCTGATCCTTCTCTGTATCCCAGAACCTAGCTCTCTCAGCTAGTCATTTGTGACTCCCACATATACTGGTTAGATGTACTTGACTTCCTATAGATTTCCGGTTTCTACCAGTTTCATCAGTAATAGGGATTTGCCCTAAAATGTGTTTGATAGATTAGTGCTCTGATGAGAGGCACTGTCGAGATAAACTGACTGCTTGTTGCGTAAGCAATCCTTAAAAGACCTAAGAAGAGAATGTAACGTTTGTTTTACTAACAGACTGATGAGGACTACGCCCAAAGGGTTCCTCCAGGTCAGTCCAGAAAGATCATACGATAAGAAATCCTAGTCTCATGGAACCCAATGGTGGAAGCTATTTCTACTGTATGCTCTTCACTTCAGAGGTTTAGATTAGCTTTACCAAGTGTAAACCAGTGGCAGAATGTATGATCTGGTTTATCCTTGTGAAGTCCAGAGGCTTCTTCAACAAATATCATTTCATTGTACAATTGCTATATAAAATCCATTACGGTAGTCAATGTGAGATGAATAATCCAAATGGAATCTACTCCAGATAAGGATTAATGGTACCTTTATTCAGGTGTGAAGGTAGATTTAATTTCTTACCGCTACGTTCTCCCTGTGTGTGCAAGGTGATGCATGCAAACACTTTCTTTATAGCCTCGGTGTAATCATAGAATTACTTATAGAATCTCTATTCATTTCATAGGATTTCTGTGGGCCTGGTAGTCCTAGTACATTTGTCATATAACTTTTAACATGTATTACCTTTTAATGTAACGTAAACACAACCAGTCATGTTTAAATCTGTTTGTAAAACAATCACTTCAAAAAAGCCCTCCTGTAGGCTACCCGCCGCTTTTGTCCACTCAAAGTCATTTCAGTATCCAAACATTGCTCATCTGTTACAAAACTCCTAAATGTGTACTGTAATGACTTTCTGCTATTTTCATTAGGCCTACACTTGTAGCCTGAATTGGTGCATCCATTGCTCTCCACAGTGTCTCGGTATCAGCCACTCATCTCCACTGTAAAAACATTTAAGAGTGTGTACCACACATTTTTCGTGCAGCTGACATGCAGTAATGTTAGATAATGGCGTAATCGTCTATGCTGTAGTTTCCTTGGCATTTTGTGTTCATTATTGTGATTTACGGGTACGTCGTACCCCCACTATTTATTTTGCCGGACCGTATTGGCTTACTTTCACACCTGCCTTTAGTATATAAAGAAGTCCAAAAGGAATATAAGGTGTTTGTTTGGCAGAGTTCAGGATTTCTGATAACAGACATTGACCTTTGGTTCCTAGCTGTTAATTCTGGTTAGTTATGAACTGGGTGGGTTCGCTCAACATTTATCATTTGGAACAAACCACGGGACATTCAGGTGGTACATTAAGTCACCAATACCAGGCCTGGGTCAAATGCATAGTAATCAAATCGGATTATTGAGATATGCTTGATTTAGCTTGGAGTTTGCACTTTTTTGGGCTATTACAATAGTTTAATTGTACTGGCATCTGGGCGAACTACATCAAGTGCAGCTCAAACATTGTGAAAGTGTTTGACACATTTGTCCCAGCATGTAAAGGTCTGCTGCAGGCAAAGTTTCCTCTCCCCATGCAACAATTATCACACTATCTCATCTGTTGCGCTTGCATAACTGTGGAGTTTACCCTTCAGTTGGTTTGGGCTGTTGGTTACGCAATGGGAGTTGCGTTTGATATGGATTCCCACTGACTCTTCTCTCACAGGGTTGTGTGTCCTTGTGTGCCTGTCTGTGGGTAAAACAGCTGATGTGTGTGTGTGACAGGCCAAGGGTTGTGTTGGTTTAATGTAGTCCCCTCTAACAAAGGGTGTCCCTTGTTCTGTGTTCCATGTGTTCTCAGCAACAGAAACAAAATATCACAAGCTTAACAGCGATTCCCTTTTAAAGCCTGTTTCATAAGTAAAGTTTGTTATGATTACTATGATGATGTCTGAAGAGCATAGCCTTCTATTAACATCTAAGTAAAGTTAGACTTCGTTTTTACTGTTTTTAAACTCATTCATTAAAACACGCCAGAAGTTGTCACTGTGAACGTACTGCAATCTCTTCACAAGAACTCACCTTGAATCGGATGGAGTAGAAAAAGTGCACAGCTCAAGGCCTCTGCAATAGATTTCATATCAATGATATGAAGTGTCTGCATGGCTGGGCCCTTTCCAACCCAGCCTAATTAAGAAATCCTGTCCAAACCAGCCTAATTAAGAAGCCCTGTCCAACCCAGCCTAATTAAGAAATCCTGTCCAAACCAGCCTAATTAAGAAATCCTGTCCAAACCAGCCTAATTAAGAAGTCCTGTCCAACCCAGCCTAATTAAGAAATCCTGTCCAACCCAGTCTAATTAAGAAGTCCTGTCTAACCCAGTCTAATTAAGAAGTCCTGTCCAACCCAGTCTAATTAAGAAGTCCTGTCCAACCCAGTCTAATTAAGAAGTCCTGTCCAACCCAGTCTAATTAAGAAGTCCTGTCCAACCCAGTCTAATTAAGAAGTCCTGTCCAACCCAGTCTACTTAAGAAGTCCTGTCCAACTCAGCCTAATTAAGAAATCCTGTCCAACCCAGGCTAATTAAGAAATCCTGTCCAACCCAGTCTACTTAAGAAGTCCTGTCCAACCCAGTCTAATTAAGAAGTCCTGTCCAACCCAGTCTACTTAAGAAGTCCTGTCCAACCCAGTCTAATTAAGAAGTCCTGTCCAACCCAGTCTAATTAAGAAGTCCTGTCCAATCCAGTCTAATTAAGAAGTCCTGTCCAACCCAGTCTAATTAAGAAGTCCTGTCCAACCCAGCCTAATTAAGAAGTCCTATCTGAACCATTAGCTCTGGCAGCAGTAGCAAGATTGAGATATATTTCTTGGTCAGGGGCCTTATCGATCGATATTGATGGATACTCTCAGTTATGAGTGCATTAGGATTGTATTACTCATGTGGCTTTCAGACCTCAAGGAATAGTGTGAGTGTGCATGCGAACGTGTGTGTGTGTGCAACCGAGCAAGAATGCGTGTGTCGTGTGTGATTGTATATGTTTGTGTGTGTAGTTGAAACCTTCCATGTTGACATCAATGGCCTCGTCAAAGGAGATGTCTTCCTGGGCTCTTATTGACTCTGGCATATTAATTATACATATTAGTACAAAAACTGAAGTGACAGTTGAAGGTCAGGGAGGCAACAATTGCCAGAGAGAGCAGACATTAGCTATCAGTAAAACTGATCTACTCTTAATCAAATTCCAATCCCTTATCACTATAATAGGCCATGCCAAAAATATTAATAAATGAATAGTGTGTGATGCGGCTGTTGGCAGAATATCATTCAGAGAAGCTCTTATCTAGTAACACTCAGAACTTCTCAATTTCCTGTTTTACAGAGCTTATTAACTCAGCTTATGAGAAGAAAGAAGAACAAAGATCACTGAGGCTCAATTATCCAAACCTGGGATAGTTTAGGCAGAGCAGAGTTGTTTGGGTTGAGTGTTATTGTACTCGTAGCTGACTATATCATTTGTTCTTTCGTTCTCTCTCTTTCTCCTTTTCTCTCTCTCTCTGCTCTCTCTAGATCTCTCGCTCTCTCTATCTCTCTCTCGCTCTCCTCTCTCCTTTCTCTCTCTCTAGATCGCTCTCTCTCCTCTCTCTCTCTCTAGATCTCGTTCTCTCTCCTCTCAATCCAATTAAATTCAAGGGGCTTTATTGGCATGGGAAACATGTGTTAACATTGCCAAAGCAAGTGAGGTAGATAATATACAAAAGTGAAATAAACTATAAAAATTAACAGTAAACATTACACATACAGAAGTTTCAAAACAATAAAGACATTACAAATGTCATATTATATATATATATATATATATATATAGTGTTTTAGCAATGTACAAATGGTTAAAGTACACAAGATAAAATAAATAAGCATAAATATGGGTTGTATTTACAGTTGTGTTTGTTCTTCACTGGTTGCCCTTTTCTCGTGGCAACAGGTCACAAATCTCTTGCTGCTGTGATGTCACACTGTGGAATTTCACCCAGTAGATATGGGAGTTTATCAAAATTGGATTTGTTTTTGAATTCTTTGTGGATCGGTGTAATCTAAGGGAAATATGTCTCTCTAATATGGTCATACATTGGGCAGGAGGTTAGGAAGTGCAGCTCAGTTTCCACCTCATTTTGTGGGCAGTGTGGACATAGCCTGTCTTCTCTTGAGAGCCATGTCTGCCTACGACGGCCTTTCTCAATAGCAAGGCTATGCTCACTGAGTCTGTACATAGTCAAAGCTTTCCTTAATTTTGGGTCAGTCACAGTGGTCAGGTATTCTGCCTCTGTGTACTCTCTGTTTAGGGCCAAACAGCATTCTAGTTTGCTCTGTTTTTTTGTTAATTCTTTCCAATGTGTCAAGTCATTATCTTTTTGTTTTCTCATGATTTGGTTGGGTCTAATTGTGCTGCTGTCCTGGGGCTCTGTAGGGTGTGTTTGTGTTTGTGAACAGAGCCCCAGGACCGGCTTGCTTATGGGACTCTTCTCCAGGTTCATCTCTCTGTAGGTGATGGCTTTGTTATGGAAGGTTTGGGAATCGCTTCCTTTTAGGTGGTTATAGAATTTAACGGCTCTTTTCTGGATTTTGATAATTAGTGGGTATCGGCCTAATTCTGCTCTGCATGCATTATTTGGTGTTCTACGTTGTACACGGAGGATATTTTTGCAGAATTCTGCGTGCAGAGTCTCAATTTGGTGTTTGTCCCATTTTGTGAAGTCTTGGTTGGTGAGCAGACCCCAGACCTCACAACCATAAAGGGCAATGGGCTTTATGACTGATTCAAGTATTTTTTAGCCAAATCCTAATTGGTATGTTGAAATTTATGTTCCTTTTGATGGCATAGAATGCCCTTCTTGCCTTGTCTCTCAGATCGTTCACAGCTTTGTGGAAGTTACCTGTGGCGCTGATGTTTAGGCCAAGGTATGTATAGTTTTTTGTGTGCTCTAGGGCAACAGTGTCTAGATGGAGTTTGTACTTGTGGAACACCATTATTTTGGTCTTACTGAGATATACTGTCAGGGCCTAGGTCTGACAGAATCTGTGCAGAAGATCTAGGTGCTGCTGTAGGCCCTCCTTGGTTGGTGACAGAAGCACCAGATCATCAGCAAACAGCAGACATTTGACTTCGGATTCTAGTAGGGTGAGGCCGGGTGCTGCAGACTTTTCTAGTGCCCGCGCCAATTCGTTGATATATATGTTGAAGAGGGTGGGGCTTAAGCTGCATCCCTGTCTCACCCCACGACCCTGTGTGAAGAAATGTGTGTGTTTTTTGCCAATTTTAACCGCACACTTGTTGTTTGTGTACATGGATTTTATAATGTTGTATGTTTTACCCCCAACACCACTTTCCATCAGTTTGTATAGCAGACCCTCATGCCAAATTGAGTCGATGGCTTTTTTTAAATCAACAAAGCATGAGAAGACTTTGCCTTTGTTTTGGTTTGTTTTGTTGTCAATTAGGGTGTGCAGGGTGAATACATGGTCTGTTGAATGGTAATTTGGTAAAAAGCCAATTTGACTTTCTCTCTCTCCTCTCTCTCTCTCTCTAGACCTCTCTTTCTCTCTCTTGCTGTCTCTCTCTCTCTGTCTCTCTCGCTCTCTCTCCTCTCGCTCTCTCTCCTCTCTCGCTCTCTCTCCTCTCTCTCTCTCTCTCTAGATCTCTCTCTCTCCTCTCTCTCTAGATATCTTTCTCCCCTCTCTCTCTCTCCTCTCTCTCTCTAGATCTCTCTCTAGATCTCTCTCTAGATCTCTCTCTAGATCTCTTTCTGTCTCTAGATCTCTCTCTGTCTCTCTCTAGATCTCTTTCTCTCCTCTCTCCTCTCTCTCCTCTCTCTAGATCTCTCTCTGTCTCTAGATCTCTCTCTAGATTTCTCTCGCTCTCTCTCCTCTCTCTTTCTCTCGCTCTCTCTCCTCTCTCTCTCTCTCCCTTCTCTCTCCTCTCTCTCTCCTCTCTCTAGATCTCTCTCTCTCTGCTCTCTCTAGATCTCTCCTCTCTCTCTCTCTCTCCTCTTTCTAGATATCTCTCCTCTCTCTCCTCTCTCTCTCTCTAGATCTCTCTCTGTCTCTAGATCTCTCTCTAGATCTCTCTCGCTTTCTCTCCTCTCTCGCTCTCTTTCTCTCGCTCTCTCGCTCTCTAGATCTCTCTCTCTCTCTCTGCTCTCTCTAGATCTCTCTCTCTCTCTCTCTCTCTCCTCTTTCTAGATATCTCTCCTCTCTCTCCTCTCTCTGTCTCTAGATCTCTCTCTAGATCTATCTCGCTTTCTCTCCTCTCTCTCTCTCTCTCTCTCTCTCTCTCTCTCTCCATTCAGCAATAACTGTATGTCAGGTAAATAGTCCCCCCTCCCTCCAGTCTTCTTAAAGTGTTTATCTGTTCCCCTGATGAGCCTGAGTCATCAATCACCTACTCTGCCCCAGCCAGAATACTGCACTCTGATGGTTATTGTTGCTGTCGCTCTAACAGTGAAGCTACAGCTCTACACATTTAAGGAGACAGAGGAGTCCACACTCCCCTCCACTAGCCTGATCCCCACCTCTTCAATCTTTATCTGCCATTATTCTCACTGGAGAAATCAGAGTTAATTTAAAAGCCTGTAAACACGCTGCAGAGATTTTTGTCTCTGCATCCAGTATTTAGGAAGTTTGAGGTAGTTTCTACTCCTCTAGCCAGCACCTCGCCTAAACAGGTGTTCTACTCCACTAGCCAGCACCTCACCTAAACAGGTGTTCTACTCCACTAGCCAGCACCTGGCCTAAACAGGTGTTCTATTCCGCTAGCCAGCGCCTCGCCTAAACAGGTGTTCTACTCCACTAGCCAGCACCTGGCCTAAACAGGTGTTCTACTCCGCTAGCCAGCACCTCGCCTAAACAGGTGTTCTACTCCGCTATCCAGCACCTCGCCTAAACAGGTGTTCTACTCCGCTAGCCAGCACCTCGCCTAAACAGGTGTTCTACTCCACCTCGCCTAAACAGGTTTTCTAGCCAGCACCTCGCCTAAACAGGTGTTCTACTCCGCTAGCCAGCACCTCACCTAAACAGGTGTTCTACTCCGCTAGCCAGCACCTCGCCTAAACAGATGTGCTACTCCGCTAGCCAGCACCTCGCCTAAACAGGTGTTCTACTCCGCTAGCCAGCACCTCGCCTAAACAGGTTTTCTACTCCGCTAGCCAGCACCTCGCCTAAACAGGTGTTCTACTCCGCTAGCCAGCACCTCGCCTAAACAGATGTGCTACTCCGCTAGCCAGCACCTCGCCTAAACAGGTGTTCTACTCCGCTAGCCAGCACCTCGCCTAAACAGGTTTTCTACTCCGCTAGCCAGCACCTCGCCTAAACAGATGTGCTACTCTGCTAGCCAGCACCTCACCTAAACAGGTGTTCTACTCCGCTAGCCAGCACCTCGCCTAAACAGGTGTTCTACTCCGCTAGCCAGCACCTCGCCTAAACAGGTGTTCTACTCCGCTAGCCAGCACCTCACCTAAACAGGTGTTAGTTTCTTTCGACCTCTAGATGAAGTCTATACCATAGAGTTCCAGTCATTGCACGCTAGCAGTTACCAGAGACTTCCAGTCATTGTGCTAATACTAGTTAGCAATTGTGCTAGCGTTAATTGGCTACTTCCTTCAAACTGCATGCAGAGACATACAAATGATATCCATGAGTTCATCTGACTCTGGGGAAGTAGAAAAAGGGCCTTGTTGCCAAAATCTTGAAGTATCCCTTGAATACAGCTCATAGCATATAACTTAATAAGGCTAACCATGTGATTACTCACTCTGATAAGATTCATGCGATAGTTGTTATGATGGGTTTCTATCCTGTGATTTGTAACATATTGGGGGATATGACATAGTGTTGTTTATATAGCTGTTTACATAGGTGTTTATATTTTTTAAATTTAACTAGGCAAGTCACTTAAGAACAAATTCTTATTTACAATGACAGCCTAGGGACAGTGGGTTAACTGCCTTGTTCAGGGGCAGAACGACAGATTTTGACCTTGCCAGTTCGGGGATTTGATCCACCAACCTTTGTTACTGGCCCAACACTCTAACCACTTGGCTACCTACCGCCCCTTATATATGTTTATATATATAGCTGTTTATATAGCTTCGTGATAGTTCTGTGTCAGTTCTTTTCATATTCACCTAGTTCATGAATAGACACACCTGTAGCCAGAGCCAGACAGTGACCTTTTAATAGCAGGTTAGTACCCTTTTAATATTCAACTGAATAGACCACAACAACCTCAGTCATAACACAGTCATAATACCACTGAGGTTGTACTTCAGGAAGAGGATGGACAGAGGAAGTCTGCCTCTTCTCCAGACCTAATATTTAGGCTCAGGAGCTCTTTATAGTTTATTTATCCCCACCTTATCCTGCTTTCTTCCTCGGTCATCCCTCACAGCACCATTTACCCGAGCCAGCCCCAGCGTTCAGCCCAAGCGTTCAGCCCCATCGTTCAGCCCCAGCCCCAGCGTTCAGCCCCAGCATTCAGCCCCAGCGTTCAGCCCCAGCGTTCAGCCCCAGCGTTCAGCCCCAGCCCCAGCATTCAGTCCCAGCGTTCAGTCCCAGCGTTCAGCCCCAGCGTTCAGCCCCAGCGTTCAGTCCCAGCGTTCAGTCCCAGCTTTCAGCCCCAGCGTTCAGCCCCAGCGTTCAGCCCCAACGTTCAGCCCCAGCGTTCAGTCCCAGCGTTCAGCCCCAGCGTTCAGCCCCAGCGTTCAGCCCCAGCGTTCAGTTCCAGACTGCACAGAGGCCCTGTTTTGACAAGACAGGCTGCAGATACAGATTTCCCGCCGCTCTCTAGTTTTATAAGACATCCTGTACGGAATCGACCTGGTTTTCATCTGGGGGCCTTGACAACCGTGTCTGAAGGAGGTGGGACAGGAGGGGATGGGGTAGGGCTGACACAATACCATATAACCATGTAACTGACGGTTATTGATGAAGACCATCAGGAAAATAAAATAACCGTCATAAACATTTTGTTTTTTGGGGGAGGTGACAAACAGCTGACTGAAAATGAGATGTCGGGGCATTCGTGCGGTTGAGACCGTTTTTGCGGTAACATAAACTCTTAAAAATGTGATGAAATTTTGTAGCTCCTTGCTGAAACAATCAAAGTGTTGTATTATGCCATCACTGACTTAAATGGGGAACCTCGTTCTATTCATTCTATTTCTATGGCAGCACATGCAGTCAGAAGCTGAGGAGAGGTGAAATGTGCACCTTAACCTCATAGTCCGACCAAACCCGTATGCGGTAGCGTAACTACAGCCTCAAGCTCATTAGCATAATGCAACGTTAGCGATTTCTAAAAATCGCAAATGAAATGAAATAAATATGCCTGTTCTCAAGCTTATCCTTTTCTTAACAATCCTGTCGTCTCAGATTTTCAAAATATGCTTTAGAACCAGAGAAAATCACTAATTTGTGTAAGAGTGGTGATAGCTAGCTTAGCATTAGCGTTAGCATTTAGCACGCAACATATTCACAAAAACCAGCCAAGGAATCAAATAAAATAATTTACCTTTGAAGAACTTCAGATGTTTCAATGAGGAGACTCTCAGTTACATAGCAGATGTCCAGTTTTTCCTGAAAGATTCTTGTGTAGGACACATCGTTACCTTTTGTTACTATGCATATGGCTACCGAAACTAACCGAAAATTCATGTCACCTACATGTCGAACTTTTTTCCGAATTAACTCCATAATATCGACTGAAACATGGAAAACGTTGTTTGAATCAATCCTGAAGGTGGTTTGTCATATTTCTCTCCATTGAAAGCACCGTCCTTGTAGCCTGGTTTGTTCTGAGATTTGAATGGAAAAATACCGGGACCTGACTTTTGCGCACCGATTGCCACGCAGACACCAAGCGGGACACCTGGTAAATGTAGTCCCTTATGGTCAATCTTCCAATGATATCCCTACAAATACGTCACAATGCTGCAAAGACCTTGGGGAAACAAGAGAAAGAGTCCGTTCATTCCTGTCGCATTCACAGCCATATAAGGCGATCATGGAAAACGTAGCCTCAGAAATCCTGTGCATTTCCTGGTCGGTCATACATCTTGGTTTTGCCCGAAGCATTTGTTCTAAGGGACTCACAGTGAAAATCTTTGCATTTCTGGAAACGTAAGACTGTCTTCTTTCCAAAACTATCCATTCCAAGCATATTCGAGCATCTTTTCGTGACAAAATATTGCGCTTAAAACGGGCACGTCTTTTTATCCAAAAATGAAATACTGCCCCTAGAGTCTTAACAGGTTAAAAGCGGTTATTACGGTGACTGAGGTTATTTGGTTGGCCAACTACTGTCATCCATGACCATCATAGAGCTAGTGAGGGGGAGTGTCTTGAACCCAGCAGCTACAATAGATATGGGACAGGCAGGGTCAAGTTGTCTTGGTTTCCCCAACTGACTGACACATTCCTAATACTACCCGTTTAACCTGCTGGGGTCTACACTGGTTGAGGTTGGAGAAGATCTGTTTGTATTTTTTTGTCTTTCTCAGCCACATTGTCTTGCTATCTCATATCTATCATCTATCTGTCATCTCCCTCGGTCCTCTTTCTCTCTTACACTCACTCTCCCTCCCTTACCCTTCCTACTGTCTTTTTTAAAGACAGACATACAACACAGGGCCCTTCTGCAGGCCGTGTGTCTGTCAGGGTTGTGTAAAGAGTGCATGTGAACAGACCAATCTCTCTCCTCCACCACCCCTGATCATAGACGCACTCTGCCCTTCTCTCGCCCCCCAGCTCCCCCCTCCCCGGGCTGGTAGACAGCTGCAGGACACTTGCGAACAGAAATCCCTCTCAGCCCTAGGGCAACCAGGTCATGGTCAACTGTCACCGGGGGTGTGCGAGGGGAGAGGGAGAGAGGGAAAGAGAGAAGCCAGGGGGAGAAAAAGAAGCCATATTACAACCTACTGTATGTGATAATTGCATTGTTTTCTCTATAACTTGTTAGTTCATATGCCTTTGATATAGTGGCAGAATAAATTTGTTACAAAACCGGAGAGCAACATCTGTATGAATTTATGGTTGGATCAGAATCGCCGTTATAATGATTGGGCAATATGTAGAATGTATGTAAAAAAGTAAGTCAAAATCCCTGTCTCCATCCATGGCTAATTTAGGAAAGGGACCATTTTAGCTAGTTAGCTAGGCACCGGGGGACAATGACACATCGAGATTCAACAATTCAACTTTTCTTTCAATGACGTTTAGATTCTAATGTGATGTGATTGGTATGAAGCCAAATCCAAACTGGCTTTCATTGACACTTTTTTTCTGGTGCGCAAGGAGCATTCACAGCTGAGCTCACTCAGTTTAGCTCAACGCTGATTGGCTATTATTTAAAATAAAAAAATTATCAAGGGAGGCCAAATGCTAAATTGTTTTAAATAGTTTTTTTCCCCTCATCAACAAATTCACAGTACCCCATAATGACAAAGCAAAACAGGTTTTTAGACATTTTTGCAAAAAATAAATAAATAAACTGAAACTGAAACTGAAAGATCATCTCAAGCTCTGTCATGTTGGATGGGGAATGTTGCTGAAAACAGCTATTTTCACATCTCTCCAGAGATGTTCGATCAGGTTCAAGTCCGGGCTCTGACTGGGCCACTCAAGGACACTGAGACTTGTCCCGAAGCCACTCCTGCATTGTCTTGGCTGTGTGTTTAGGGTTGTTGTCCTGTTGGAAGGTGAACCTTTGCCCCAGTCTGAGGTCCTGAGCGCTCTGGAGCAGGTTTTCATCAAGGATCTCTCCGTACATTTCTCTGTTCCTCTTTGCCTCAATCCTGACTAGTCTCCCAGTCCCTGTTGCTGAAAAACATCGCTACTGCATGATGTTTCACCGTAGGGATGGTGCCAGGTTTCCTCCAGATGTAACGCTTGGCATTCAGGCCAAAGAGTTCAATCTTGGTTTCATCAGACCAGAGAACCTTGTTTCTCATGGTCTGAGAGTCTGTAGGTGCCTTTTGGCAAACTCAAAGCGGGCTCTCATGTGCCTTTTACTGAGGAGTGGCTTCCATCTGGCCACTCTACCATAAAGACCTGATTGGTGGAGTGCTGCAGAAATGGTTGTGTTTCTGGAAGGTTCTCCCATCTCTACAGAGGAACTCTGTCAGAGTGACCATTGGGTTCTTGGTCACCTCCCTTACCAAGGCCCTTCTCCCCCGATTGCTCAGTTTGGCCTTGCGGGCAGCTCTAGAAATTGTCTTGGTGGTTCCCAACTTCTTCCATTTATGAATGATGTAGGCCACTGTGTTCTTGGGGACCTTCAATGCTGCAGACATTTTTTGGTACCCTTCCCCAGATCTGTGCCTCAACACAACCCTGTCTCGGAACTCTACAGACAATTCCTTCGACCTCATAGCTTGGTTTTTACTCTGACAGGTCTTGTATGTCTTCCATTTCCTATAATAATAATTGCTCCCACAGTTGATTTCTTCAAACCAAGCTGCTTACCTATTGCAGATTCATTCTTCCCAGTCTGGTGCAGGTCTACAATTTTGTTTCTGGTGTGCTTTGACAGCTCTTTGGTCTTGGCCATAGTGGAGTTTGGAGTGTCACTGTTTGAGGTTGTGGACAGGTGTCTTTTATACTGATAACAAGTTCAAACAGGTGCCATTAATACAGGTAACGAGTGGAGGACAGAGGAGCCTCTTAAAGAAGAAGTTACAGGTCTGTGAGAGCCAGAAATCTTGCTTGTTTGTAGGTGACCAAATACTGATTTTCCACCATAATTTGCAAATAAATTCATAAAAAAATCCTACAATGTGATTTTCTGGATTTTTCTTCATATTTTGTCTGTCATAGTTGAAGTGTACCTATGATGAAAATTGCAGGCCTCTCTCATCTTTTTAAGTGGGAGAACTTGCACAATTGGTGGCTGACTAAATACTTTTTTCCCCACTGTAATACATCAATAAAATCAATTTAGCCTCAAATAAATAATCAATAATTGTTCAATTTGGTTTAAATAATGCAAAAACAAAGTGTTGGAGAAGAAAGTACAAAAGTACAATATGTGCTATGTAAGAAAGCTGACGTTGAATTTCCTTGCTCAGAACATGAGAACATATGAAAGCTGGTGGTTCCTTTTAACATGAGTCTTCAATATTCCCAGTTAAGAAGTTTTAGGTTGTAGTTATTATAGGAATTAAAGGACTATTTCTCTCTATACCATTTGTATTTCGTTTACCTTTGACTATTGGATGTTCTTATAGGCACTTTAGTATTGCCAGTGTAACAGTATAGCTTCCGTCCCTCTCCTCACCCCTAACTGGGCTCGAACCAGGAACACATCGACGACAGCCACCCTCGAAGCATTGTTACCCATCGCTCCACAAAAGCCGCGGCCCTTGTAAAGCAAGGGGAACAACTATTCCAAGTCTCAGAGCGAGTGACATCACCGATTGAAACGCTATTAATGCGCACCCCACTAACTAGCTAGCCATTTCACATCGGTTACACCAGCCTAATCTCGGGAGTTGATAGGCTTGAAGTCATAAACAGCGCAATGCTTGAAGCACAGTGAAGAGCTGCTGTCAAACACACAAAAGTGCTGTTAGAATGAATGCTTACAGAAATACGAGCCTTTGGTCATTAATATGGTTGAATCCAGAAACTATCATTTCGAAAACAAAACGTTTATTCTTTCAGTGAAATACTGAACCGTTCCATATTTTATCTAAGGGGTGGCATCCATCCAAGTCTAAATATTCCTGTTACATTGCACAACCTTCAGTGTTATGTCATAATTACGTAAAATTCTGGCAAATTAGTTCGCAACGAGCCAGGCGGCCCAAACTGTTGCATATACCCTTACTCTGCGTGCAATGAACGCAAGAGAAGTAACACAATTTCCCTAGTTTAATATTGCCTGCTAACCTGTATTTCTTTAAACTAAATATGCAGGTTTAATAAAATATACTTCTGTGTATTGATTTTAAGGAAGACATTGATGTTTACGGTTAGGTACATTCGTGCAATGATTGTGCTTTTTTGCAAATGCGCTTTTGTTAAATCATCCCGTTTGGCGAAGTTGGCTGTCTATGTTAGGAAGAAATAGTCTTGACACAGTTCGCAACGAGCCAGACGGCCCAAACTGCTGCATATATCCTGACTCTGTTGCTCAGAACGCAAGAGAAGTGACACAATTTCCCTAGTTAAAAGAAATTCATGTTAGCAGGTAATATTAACTAAATATGCCGGTTTAAAAATATATACCTGTGTATTGATTTTAAGAAAGGCGTTGATTTTTTTATTTGACCTTTATTTAACTAGGCAAGTCAGTTAAGAACAAATTCTTATTTTCAATGACGGCCTAGGAACAGTGGGTTAACTGCCTGTTCAGGGGCGGGACGACAGATTTGTGCCTTGTCAGCTAGGGGATATGAACTTGCAACCTTCCGGTTACTAGTCCAACGCTCTAACCACTAGGCTACTAGGTACACACTGGTGCAACGACAGTGCTTTTTTCGCGAATGCGCTTGTTAAATCACCCGTTCGGAAAAGTAGGTTATGATTCAATAATAAATTAACAGGCACCGCATCGATTGTATGCAGCGCAGGACAAGCTAGATAAACTAGTAATATCATCAACCAGGTGTAGTTAACTGGGGAGGCAGGGTAGCCTAGTGTGGCGGTAATACGGTCACCGCAACAGCCCTAGTCATACCTTTCTGTGCGGTGTCCCATATACAACAGTAGTTCCCTGATCCTGGTGCAGAATACACAGTGTTTCTCCCTCCCCATATTGACTGATACCATTCAATTGAATAATAAAAAAGACAATACAAGTCAAATGTTAAGGCCGAGACATCAGTATCAAGTCCATTTGTCAATCTCGACATCACATCATCTTGCAAGTCTCCATGTGCTGGCTCCATACATGTTTCTGTGAACACATAGTCAATGTTCTATTACCAATGGCAGTTAGGATGGGTAATATCTGACACACAAACAGTTCTATTACCAATGGCAGTTAGGATGGGTAATATCTGACACACAAACAGTTCTATTACCAATGGCAGTTAGGATGGGTAATATCTGACACACAAACAGTTCTATTACCAATGGCAGTTAGGATGGGTAATATCTGACACACAAACAGTTCTATTACCAATGGCAGTTAGGATGGGTAATATCTGACACACAAACAGTTCTATTACCAATGGCAGTTAGGATGGGTAATATCTGACACACAAACAGTTCTATTACCAATGGCAGTTAGGATGGGTAATATCTGACACACAAACAGTTCTATTACCAATGGCAGTTAGGATGGGTAATATCTGACACACAAACAGTTCTATT
This sequence comes from Oncorhynchus nerka, assembly GCF_034236695.1. Taxonomy (NCBI): domain Eukaryota; kingdom Metazoa; phylum Chordata; class Actinopteri; order Salmoniformes; family Salmonidae; genus Oncorhynchus; species Oncorhynchus nerka. The sequence continues at coordinate 80,884,806 of NC_088419.1, read as the reverse complement.
ACCAATGGCAGTTAGGATGGGTAATATCTGACACACAAACAGTTCTATTACCAATGGCAGTTAGGATGGGTAATATCTGACACACAAACAGTTCTATTACCAATGGCAGTTAGGATGGGTAATACCAATGGCAGTTAGGATGGGTAATATCACACAAACAGTTCTATTACCAATGGCAGTTAGGATGGGTAATATCTGACACACAAACAGTTCTATTACCAATGGCAGTTAGGATGGGTAATATCTGACACACAAACAGTTCTATTACCAATGGCAGTTAGGATGGGTAATATCTGACACACAAACAGTTCTATTACCAATGGCAGTTAGGATGGGTAATATCTGACACACAAACAGTTCTATTACCAATGGCAGTTAGGATGGGTAATATCTGACATACAAACAGTTCTATTACCAATGGCAGTTAGGATGGGTAATATCTGACACACAAACAGGTACTATGTGGAAGTTTGAACAGCTCAGATAAAACCTACTCAGTGATGGTCTCCCCATCAAACGACTGAGGCTGTTGTCTGGCAAAAGCTTCTCCAGTCCATCTGTAGAAATAGGCAGAGTTGAGACAAAGTTAGTCAGTGACACATGGAATGAAAAGGGTGTTGCTATTACTGGACATTTGTGCTGTACTGTATTATTAGTAATCACGTGTTGAGTGGATGTATTGAGTGCCAGTTCTCTCTGCATCTCATGCATCTGTGAACACATACACACACAGTTACTGTTCTATTAACAATGGCAGTTAGTGATATGTGATATACGACACACAAACATATACTATGTTGAAGTTATTAGCATTGCTAGCGATATTAGACAAACTTTTCTAGCAACAGTGATGGCAACATTGCCATCTCTATGAAGTGACAATAGAATACATGTTTCTGATTCATATTGTTGCCACGTAGGCTGTTTTGAAGGGGATTTGTTGTTTTTTAGGGACAGTCACTTAATGCAGTGCTTTTGTTTTTCTCTTGGGAGGACAGTTTACTAGGTATGAAAAGGAAATTCATATTTATTGTGTGCTTTTTTGAGTATATTAGATATGAGAAAGAAACAGTGGCATACATCTAGACTAGAGTAAAGCTGTCAGGTATTCAATTGGTTGTTGTGGGTTTGTATGCCTTGCAGCGTGTTCCTCCAATGAATAAGCTGATGGAGGAGAATTGACAGTGTTTGTGTGCAGGCAGAGTAGCCATCAAACAACTGGATGGACTACTGAGGCAGAGCTGCCTATACAATATGCAGTGCTCATACTCTAAACTAAATCAATTTAATGACCCAGTGTTTATTGTGACATGATTGTTGTTGTCACCCATCACTGCTTTATTAGAGGGACAAGCCATTGCAAATTAAGACATCTCTACCAGCTAAAAATGAATATTTCTCTGTATCACTACAAAATCATGAACCTTTCAATACAAGACCGTTTCATTCACACAGAACATCTATTAAAATATATTGAAGTGCTGATTGCACTCACTTCTGAACATTCTTTCAAATTCCTTGTAAGAAGCACTGTAATTTGACATGTCAGTTCCAGTTGGTGTGGTCCATAGTACTAAGCAGCACATTCTCTCTGAGACATGGAACCTTTAATAAACTCTTCACCCCCATTACTCACAGGGCTGAGTTTGGTGTTTACATGCCAACATTAAGCCAACATGAACAAGACCCCTGAGGTTAACCCGCCTGTGGATCCCAGCACAGCACCTCCAACCCAACATCTGCTTCAACACAGATCAGGGCTATGAATAGACCTGTAGGCCTGACTGGGCCACTAACTAAGCTCCCTGTACTGTGCTCAACCATGCCAGTCAGTATTACAGCAGAAAGATGTCTGATTTAACCCTGTGCTAGGAATTTGAACACTCATTTTTGAGGATTAGCATGTACATACACACATTAGGGCTGGGTGAGATGGCCAAAATAGCATATCACTGTATACATTTTTTTTACACTATTTCACGGTATTTTATGTTTTTTAATAATAAAAGTTCTAAATGTGCTTTATGAGTAGTGTGTGACCCTAGGGCGCCAACACACATTCTAAGTGATTTCAATGGGTCTTTCTCCATTCTGTTTGTTTTATACTGTTCAATTCAACCCCAAAAATGTTTCAGCCTTTTCATAAATTTATGCATTTCCTGCACTCATTTGAGGTAATTTCCACACTGCCACGTAGGGCTGCACAATATGGGCAAGCAATTTAGGCCTTATTTTTAACAACATTTTGCAATTGTATTCACTTGGGTGAACTGTTGGAATCATCGAAATAGAATGATTATAAAGGTAAAATAAAAATTATTCTAATTCTATAGTTAGAATATAATAGTGGGCACTTTGAATACAGTGTGTAAAATTTATTTCACCTTTATTTAACCAGGTAGGCAAGTTGAGAACAAGTTCTCATTTGCGAAATGCCAGGAGGAGTTTTGACATTGTAGGAACCAAAGTGTTGTGTTTCCTAGGGGACCCTATAATATTTGTATAATGGAGACGCAGGGAGTCAGGAAGAAGGTGCAGTTGGTGAGTTTAATATAAACGAACATGGAGCGATACAAAACAAGAGAAGTGTCTGACATGAAAACAGAACCAATATGGCATGATGAGTGACAACAATGGAGCGCTAGAATAAGGAGTAATCAGGGAGGTGATGATGTCCAGGTGTGCCTAATGGTGAGGCGCAGGTGTGCTAATGATGGGTTGCCAGGACCGGTGGTTAGTAGGCCAGCGACATCGAGTGTTGGAGGGAGCGAGCGAGAGTAGACCTGACACTTTGGCTACACTGAATGTTTTTTCTTAGCTACTTCATGTAGCTAACATATTCCTCTAGCAATTAGCATTAACGGCTAACATGATTTAGGCCCAACTTCCTAAGAAAAGACACTAACCATTTGCAGATGTAAGAAACACAAACTAATAGTGTAATTATAGAACACTAGTGGATTTATATTAAGAAGCAAAGTGAAAACAGCATCGTTGTCATCAACATTGTTGCATGTGCTGCATTGACCATGCAGATGGAACGCAAGTGTCTCGTGTTCGAGGAACAACAAATTGCACTCCTTGAGTGACAGGGCTAGGTCTATGTGGAAAGCAGCATGGAGAGAGTGAGCGGAGAGAGATGATTCAAGTAGCGGAGTAAACTATAAAAATAGGCATTACACACAGCATATTACATTTAACAAATCAAACATTCAAATACCGTTATAGAAGGTAACATAAAAACCCAAACTGGACCATGCATCAATACCGGTATATCGTAAAATATGATATTTATTAGTATTTTTTAATTTAACCTTTTATTTAACTAGGCAAGTTATTAAGAACAAATTCTTATTTGCTATGACAGCCTACCCCGGCCTAACCATAACCCAGACAACTCAGGCACAATTGTGTGCCGCCCTATGGGACTCCCAATCACGGCCGGTTGTGATACAGCCTGGAATCTAACCAGAGTCTGTAGTGACGCTTCTAGCACTGAGATGCAGTGCCTTAGACCACTGCAGTACCTTAGAACGCTGCGCCACTCTCGGGAGTCCTACCACACATGTTCCCCAACTGGCAGACCGCAGGTGGTTTTATTTGGCCTCCCAAGTTTTGAGCTAAAAAGACATTAAATTAACAAAAAATAAATAAATTGGGGGGAGGAACATAATAGACTAAAAACACCCGGAAATCAGCTCCAAGTAAAGTAAACACTCAAAGTAATTAAACATATTTCAAATACTATCAGGCCTGAGTTCAAGGCACCTGGCTAAGCTAAGTCAACATTGTATCAAAAGTCTTCTGACAGGAACAGAACACAGAGTGAATGGGCTCAATGGGCTGAGCTGCTGCCTCCCTCAAGTACTTCATCAAGTACTTCATCATTGTAAGATTTCAAATACTATCTGATCCCAGGTCTGAGTTCAAGGCACCTGGCTAAACTAACATTGTATCAAAAGTCTTCTGCAATGCTCCAATAAACACACCTGCTTCACACGGACGCACATAGAATGCAGAACTGGCTGCTTTTTCATCAGCTGCAAACATAACTAAAGGTGTAAGTATAATGATACATAAGAAACTCAAAATCACCGTCTTTGTTAAAGGCGAAGACCAAGAAGGCAGAATCACTTTTCTTTAAATTTTTCATAATGTAAAGACAATTGTGTACACTCCAAATTCATATGATCTTATGTTTTTTTGATTCTCTGAACAGGATATTGTTAGAATGAACTGAATTCCATCTTGTTATTGGGACAAACATGAATGCCATTTTGGACATGCGAGACAAATCTACTAACTACAATCCACACTCAATCAAGGCTCGTCTGAGCTTGTCTGACATCACTCTTACGCCAACTTCCAATCTTAGAATCTACTAAAAGAGACACAAGATGGCGTTTCAACGTTTCATTACTACGAAATCATACATTCTGTGATCAATTTCAAATGTAACTGAATTAATTCATAATGATCAATACAAATCCAGTCGATGATCCCTGAATTCTGTGGAATGCCACCAAAAGGTTTTATTAAAAAAATAATGCAACTGCATTTGCAACTGGGTTGAATGAATCACAATGAAAGATGTTGTTTACTGCATTAGAGCATTCTAAACAAACACTATTTTAAGACCAGGTAGTTATTACTCTTTCCAAAGTTAAGACGGAACTTAATTTATTGATAAGACAGAGCACAGAATTTGTCAGCCATAGAGTAAGACTCAACCATTATAAGATGGCACCGGAGAAGATGGCAGACGTTTTACGTGCCCCCAGCCGATTGTGTTTTTTTGTTTGCTTATTTGCGTTGTTTTGCAACTTATTTTTTTACGTATTTTGTACATAATGTTGCCCCTACCATCTCTTATGACCGAAAATAACTTCTAGACATCAACTGCGATACCCCACCACGGACTAGCAGAATCGTCTTTTTCCTTTCATGACTCTGACGAGCCCGACGCGAAGGATACGCTGCTTCCTCGGGAACAGGCCACGAACCCCGTGATCTGCGTGAAGAGGAGGCGGCGAAAGAGGGGCCGAAGGTCCAGCTGCCTTCTGAGAATTAGCTGGCGATCGGATAAACCCCCTCTTCCCTCCATTCTGCTAGCAAACGTGCAGTCTTTGGACAATAAAATTGTAGAGTTACGCGGAAGGTTAAACTACCAAAAGGACATAAAAAACAAACATCTTATGCTTCACGGAGTCATGGCTGAACGACGACAACATCAACATAGTGCTGGCTGGTTATACAATGTACCGGCAGGATAGGACAGCGGCGTCTGGTAAGACAAGGGGCAGCGATCTATGTATTTTTGTAAACAACAGCTGGTTCACGATATCTAAGGAAGTCTCAAGCTATTGCTCGAGTATCTCATGATAAGCTGTAGACCTCACTACCTACCGAGAGAGTTTTCATCTGTATTCTTTTTAGCTGTTTACATACATCCACAGTCAGAGGCTGGCACTAAGACAGCATTGAATGAGCTGTATTCCACCATAAACTAGGAGCACCGCCTCACCAGAGTAGCCGGGGACTTTCATGCAGGGAAACTTAAATCGTTTTTTCCAAATTTCTATCAGCATGTTAAATGTGCAACCAGAGGAAAAATAACTCTGGACCACCTATACTCCACACACAGAGACGCATACAAAGCTCTCCCTCGCCCTCCATTTGGCCATAATCTGACCATAATTCTATCTTCCTGATTCCTGTTTACAAGCAACAATTAAAACAGGAAGCACCAGTGACTAGATCAATAAAAAAGTGGTCAGATGAAGAAGATGCTAAGCTACAGGACTGTTTTGCTAGCACAGACTGGAATATGTTCCGAGATTCCTCCGATGGCATTGAGGAGTACACCACATCAATAATTTAATCAATGACGTTGTCCCCACAGTGACCTCACGTATATACCCCAACCAGAAGCAATGGAATACAGGCAGCATCCACACTGAGCTAAAGGCTAGAGCTGCCGCTTTCAAGGAGCGGGACTCTAACCCGGAAGCTTATAAGAAATCACGCTATGCCCTCTGACGAACCATCAAACAGGCAAAGCGTCAATACAGGACTAAGATTGAATCATACTAGACCGGTTCTGATGCTCGTCGGATGTGGCAGGGCTCACAAACCATTAGACTATAAAGGGAAGCACAGCCGAGAGCTGCCCAGTGACACGAACCTACCAGATGAGCTAAATAACTTCTATGCTTGCTTCGAGGCAAATAACACTGAAACATGCATGAGAGCACCCGCTGTTCCGGACGACTGTGTGATCATGCACTCCGCAGCCAATGTGAGTAAGACCTGTGAATGTTGACCCGTTTAAAAGGTCGCAGGGCCAGACAGATTACCAGGATGTGTACTCCGAGCATGCGCTGACCAACTGGCAAGTGACTTCACTGACATTTTCTACCTCTCCCTGTCCGAGTCTGTAATACCAACATGTTTTATGCAGACCACCATAGTCCCTGTGCCCAAGAACACTAAGGTAACCTGCCTAAATGACTACCGACCCAGTGCACTCACGTCTGTAGCCATGAAGTGCTTTGAAAGGCTGGTCATGGCTCACATCAACACCATCATCCCAGAAACCCTAGACCCATTCCAATTTGCATACCGGCCCAACAGATCCACAGATGGTGCAATCTCCATTGCACTCCACACTGCCCTTTCCCACCAGGACAAAAGGAACATCTATGTGAGAATGTTTTTCATTGACTACAGCTCAGCGTTCAACACCATAGTGCCCTTAAAGCTCATCAATAGCCGAAGGATCCTGGGACCAAACGCCTCCCTCTGCAACTGGATTCTGGACTTCCTGACGGGCCACCCCAGTGGTGGTAAGGGTAGGTAACAACACATCCGCCACGCTGATCCTCAACACAGGGGCCCCTCATGGCTGTGTTCTCAGCCCACTCCTGTACTCCCTGTTCACTCATGACTGCACAGCCAGGTACGACTCCAACATCATCATTAAGTTTGCTGATCAACGACGAGACAGCCTATAGGGAGGAGGTCAGAGACCTGGCTGTTTGGTGCCAGGACAACAACCTCTCCCTCATTGTGATCAAAACAAAGGAGATGATTGTAGACTACAGGAAAAAGAGGACCGAGCATGCCCCCATTCTCATTGACAGGGCTGCTGTGGAGCAGGTTGAGAGCTTGTGTCCACATCACCAACAAACTAACATGGTCCAAGCACACCAAGACAATCGTGAAGAGGGCACGAAACCCATTCCCACTCAGGAGACTGAAAGATTTGGCATGGGTCCTCAGATGCTCAAAAGGTTCTACTGCTGCACAATTGAGAGCATCCTGACGGGTTGCGTCACTCCCTGGTATGGCAACTGCTCTGCCTCCGACCACAAGGCACTACAGAGGGTAATGCGAACGGCCCAGTACATCACTGGGGCCAAGCTTCCTGCCATCCAGGACCGATATACCAAGCGGTGTCAGATGAAGGCCCTAAAAATTGTCAGACTCCAGCCACCCTCGTCATAGACTGTTCGTGTACCGCACGGAAAGCGGGGCCGGAGCGCCAAGTCTAGGTCCAAGAGGCTTCTAAACAGCTTCTACCCCCAAGCCATAAGACTCATGAACATATAGTCAAATGGCTACCCAGACTTTTTGTAGTGCCCCCCCCTCCTTTTTACACCACTGCTACTCTCTGTTTTCATTTATGCATTGTCACTTTAATAACTCTAGATACAGTGGGGCAAAAAAGTATTTAGTCAGCCACCAATTGTGCAAGTTCTCCCACTTAAAAAGATGAGAGAGGCCTGTAATTTTCATCATAGGTACACTTCAACTATGACAGACAAAATGAGGAGAAAAAAATCCAGAAAATCACATTGTAGGATTTTAAATTAATTTCTTTGCAAATTATGGTGGAAAATAACTGTATTGGTTCCCCCCTGTATATAGTCTCGCTATTGTTATTTCACTGCTGCTCTTTAATTACGTATTATCTGTATTTTTTGAAACTGCATTGTTGGTTAGAGGCTCGTAAGTAAGCATTTCACCTGTTGTATTCGGCGCATGTGACAAATATAATTTGATTTGATACTTCCATGGTAATCGTCCCAGATGTTTACTGGCCAACAAGCTACGCAGTAATGATCAATTAGCTGATATAGCAATTATTGGCTCTGAAACGGAAACTACTATCAGAACCCAAATAAATCAATAAAAAGATTCTCCCGCTTCTATAAAGAACTCTACACCTCTGATTGTAAGCCACACCATGTCACGGTCGTCGTAAGGCGCAGCGTGGTAAGCGTACATACTTCTTTAATAAAGAAAGAACACTGAACAAAACATCAATACGAACTGTGAAGCAAGTATGAGTAGAATAAGAACACACAAATACCCTATGGAAAATGGCTACCTAAATATGGTCCCCAATCAGAGACAACGATAGACAGCTGCATCTGACAACCAATTCAGGCCACCATAGACCTACATATACCTAGACTTACAAAACCCCCTAGATATACAAAAAAACCTAGACAATAGAAAAACCAACATACCCACCCTAGTCACACCCTGACCTAACCAAAATAATAAAGAAAACAAAGATAACTGAGGTCAGGGCGTGACACACCAAGCCAGACTAAGACCTATCTAAAAGAATGAAGTACTCCTCTTCTTTGTTAACAAAACTTTTGTCCTCGGTTAACCTCACAACTCTTACATATCTTAAATGCTTCATCAGAAACTGTAGCTCTTTGGGCTGTATTATCTCTCAATGCAGACAATATTTTACTGTGTCTGATACATTTTAATGTATCTCTATCGCTCCCAAACGCATTGACGATCATAGATAAATTCAGCTGCATCTGAAGTTAAAAAATTAATCTAACCAAATCAGCCCTACTGCCTCTCAAGACCCGATGGAGAACTCCATCTCTACTCCCAATCGTTTCCTATTTTCAATACTTGGGAGTAGATACACTGCATTCAGAAAGTATTCACACCCCTTGACTTTTTCCACATTTTGTTGTTTTACATCCGAAATTTAAAATGGATTAATTTGAGATTTTGTGTCATTGGCCTACACACAATACCTTAAACACGGAATTATGTTAATAAATAATAATACATTTTTATTAATAAATTAATAAAAAACAATTAAAAGCTTAAATTTATTCAGTCAATATATATTCAACCCCTTTTTTATGGCAAGCCTAAAGAAGTTCAGGAGTAAACATTTGCTGAACAAGTCAAATAATAAGTTGCATGGACTCACTCTGTGTGCAATAATAGTGTTTAACATTACCCCACACATACAGATAATTGTAAGGTCCCTCAGTCGAACAGTGAATTTCAAACACAGATTCAACCACAAAGACCAGGGAGGTTTTCCAATGCCTCGCAAAGAAGGCCACCTATTGGTAAATGGGTATAAAAAAAACTACAAAGATACAGGTGTCCTTCCTAACTCAGTTGCCAGAGACTGCTCAGGGATTTCACCATGAGGTCAATGGGGACTTTAAAACAGTTAGTGTTTAATGGCGGTGATAGTAGAAAACTGAGAATGGATCAACAACATTGTAGTTACCCCACAATACAAACCTAATTGGCAGAGTGAAAAGAAGGAAGCCTGTACAGAATAAAAACATTCCAAAACTTGCATCCTGTTAGTAACAGGAAATACTAAAGTAATACTGAAAAAAAAAAAAAATCAGAATACAAAGTGTTATGTTTGGGATAAATCCAATACAACACATTACTGAGTACCACTCTCCATATTTTCAAGCACAGTGGTGGCTGCATCATGTTAGGGGTATGCATTTAATCCTTAAGGACTGGGGAGTTTTTCAGGATAAAAAAGAAACAAATGGAGGTAAGCACAGGCAAAATCCTAGAGGAAAATCTGGTTCAGTCTGCTTTCCACCAGATACTGGGAGATGAATTCCCTTTTCAGCAGGACAATAACCTCAAATCTACACCGAGTTGCTTACCAAGAAGACAATGAGTTGCAGCATTACAGTTTTAACTTAAATCTACTTGAACATCTATGGCAAGACCTAAAAATGGTTGTCTAGCAATGATAAACAACCAATTTGACAGAGCTTTGAATGTTTTGAAAATAATGTTGCACAATCCAGGTGTGGAAAGCTTTTAAAGATTTACCCAGAAAGACTCACAGCTGTAAGTATTGACTCAGGGGTGTGAAAACTTTATGTCAATGAAATATTTTTGTATTTAATTTTCAATCAATTTGCAAAAATGGCTTAAAACATGTTTTCACTTTTTCATTATGGGGTATTGTGTGTAGATGGGTGATTTAAAAACAAAACAATTTAATCCATTTAGATTTCAGGCTGTAACACAACAAAATGTGGAATAACGCAATGGGGTATTGTCACGCCCATCACTACCCACACCTAAATCCATCATTACTCGCATCCTCGTTCGCTGGTCTCACCTGGACTCCATTACCTTGTTGTTTGCTCCTCCTATATCTGTCTGTACCTCGGTTAGATCCCTGTGTCAGCATTATTGTCGTTTTTGTTTTCCCCTGTCCAGACACTGTCTGTATTCTGTTCCTGTCCGTGTTTCATTAAATGGTTACTCCCCGTACTTGCTTCTCGTCTCCAGCGTCTGTCCTTACAGAATGCTGACACCAATATTTGAAGCATCAGGGAGGTTTTTGTTTTGTTGGTGACGTCCGGTCCGGGTGCCACTGCCGTAGGAACCGGGGGTGCCTCAGCTGGCTCGTGGGCTTCCACGCCTTAGCTGGCTCGAAAGGTTTCCTTGCCTGGGTTTGCATTGGCAGGCGCCCATCCCACATCATGCCTCGGCCGGCTCGTCGGGCTCTAACGCCTAAGCCGGCTCGTCAGGCTCCCACGCCTCAGCCGGCTCGTCAGGCTCCCACACCTCAGTGGGATCGTCAGGCGTTTCATGCCTCATCCGGATCGTCGGGCTCCCACGCCTTACCCGGCTCGTCGGTCTCCCACGCCTCACCCGGCTCGTCGGGCTCCCACGCCTCAGCCGGCTTGTTGGGCTCCCACACCTCAGCCGGGTTGTCCAGCGCCATGCCTCGGCGGACCCATCAGGCTCGCCCAGGTGGGATGCCAGGTGTCTCCCCTAGAGGGGGGGTATTGTCACGCCTGCTTCCCGCTCCTCCTCTCTGGCACTCGAAGGCTATAGGCTGCCCATAATTACGCACACCTGTCACCATCATTACAAGCATCAACGCTCGCTGGACTCACCTGGACTCCATTACCTTGTTGATTGCCCCTCGGTTAGATCCCTGTGTCGCATTATTGTATTTCTTTTGTTTTCCCCTGTCCAGATGCTGTCCATATTCTGTTCCTGTCCGTGTTTCATTAAATGGTTACTCCCTGTACTTGCTTCTCATCTCCAGTGTGTGTTACAGGGTTTGAATACAAGGCAGTGTGTATTTCCTTCCTTAAATAAAACCATTGCCAGAAACTTTAACAGAAAGCTCAAATCAATTCAATATGACCTCGTTAGATGAAATAATATTCCAGTTGCTTCAACCTTTCTGGCGCAGGCGTTCCGCTAGGGACCCACCTCAACAACATCCGGTGAAATTGCAGAGCGCGAAATTCAAATACAAGTGTCATACATCAAAATAAAGCTTAACTTCTTGTTAATCCAGCCGCAGTGTCAAATTTCAAAAAGGCTTTACAGCGAAAACACACCATGCGATTATCTGAGGACAGCGCCCCGCATACATACAAAAGCATGAAAAACATTTTTCAACCAGGCAGGTGCGCCACGAAAGTCAGAAATAGCGATATAATAAAAGCCTTACCTTTGAAGATCTTCTTCTGTTGGCACTCCAAAAGATCCCAGCTACATCACAAATGGTCCTTTTGTTCGATAAAGTCCTTATTTATAACCCCAAAAACTCAGTTTAGCTGGTGCGCTTCATTCAATAATCCACCGGTTTCCGTCCTTCAAAATGCACACAAAATGAATCCCAAAAGTTACAAATAAACTTCTCCAAACAAGTCAAACAACATTTATAATCAAACCTCAGCTACCCTAATACGTAAATAAACGATAAAATGTATTGTCTTTACCGGAGATAAACAACAATGAACGCGCTCTCACCCACGAGCATGAAAACACTACAGCCAAAATCGGAGCCAGAGAAACTACAAACTCTAGCTCATTTTTCCAAAAATAAGCCTGAAACTCTTTCTAAAGACTGTTGACATCTAGTGGAAGCCCTATGAACTGCAATCTGAGAGGATTTCACCTCATAATAAACATGACAGCCGTTGAAAACAGTGGTAGACTGAATTTCTTTTTGTTTTTGGATGGTTTGTCAAATCAAATCAAATGTTATTTGTCACATACACATGGTTAGCAGATGTTAGTGCGAGTGTAGCGAAATGCTTGTGCTTCTAGTTCCGACAATGCAGTAATAACCAACAAGTAATCTAGCTAACAATTCCAAAACTACTACCTTATAGACACAAGTGTAAGGGGATAAAGAATATGTACATAAAGATATATGAATGAGTGATGGTACAGAGCGGCATAGGCAAGATACAGTAGATGGTATTGAGTGCAGTATATACATATGAGATGAGTATGTAAACAAAGTGGCATAGTTAAAGTGGCTAGTGATACATGTATTACATAAGGATGCAGTAGATGATATAGAGTACAGTATATACGTATACATATGAGATGAATAATGTAGGGAACATTATATTAGATAGCATTGTTTAAAGTGGCTAGTGATATATTTTACATCATTTCCCATCAATTCCCATTATTAAAGTGGCTGGAGTTGAGTCAGTGTGTTGGCAGCAGCCACTCAATGTTAGTGGTGGCTGTTTAACAGTCTGATGGCCTTGAGATAGAAGCTGTTTTTCAGTCTCTCGGTCCCAGCTTTGATGCACCTGTACTGACCTCGCCTTCTGGATGATAGCGGGGTGAACAGGCAGTGGCTCGGGTGGTTGCTGTCCTTGATGATCTTTATGGCCTTCCTGTGACATCGGGTGGTGTAGGTGTCCTGGAGGGCAGGTAGTTTGCCCCCGGTGATGCATTGTGCAGACCTCACTACTCTCTGGAGAGCCCGACAGGATGCTCTCGATTGTGCATCTGTAGAAGTTTGTGAGTGCTTTTGGTGATAAGCCGAATTTCAGGGCGGGGTCGAGACCCAGGGTCGGAGGGCACTATGGTGTCAAATGCCGAGCTGTAGTCGATGAACAGCATTCTCACATAGGTATTCCTCTTGTCCAGATGGGTTAGGGCAGTGTGCAGTGTGGTTGAGATTGCATTGTCTGTGGACCTATTTGGGCGGTAAGCAAATTGGAGTGGGTCTAGGGTGTCAGGTAGGGTGGAGGGGATATGGTCCTTCTCTCAAAGCACTTCATGATGACGGAAGTGAGTGCTACGGGGCGGTAGTCGTTTAGCTCAGTTACCTTAGCTTTCTTGGGAACAGGAACAATGGTGGCCCTCTTGAAGCATGTGGGAACAACAGACTGGGATAGGGATTGATTGAATATGTCCGTAAACACACCAGCCAGCTGGTCTGCGCATGCTCTGAGGGCGCGGCTGGGGATGCTGTCTGGGCCTGCAGCCTTGCGAGGGTTGACACGTTTAAATGTTTTCCTCACGCCGGCTGCAGTGAAGGAGAGTCCGCATGTTTTAGTTGCGGGCAGTGTCAGTGGCACTGTATTGTCCTCAAAGCGGGCAAAAAAGTTATTTCGTCTGCCTGGGAGCAAGACATCCTGGTCCGTGACGGTGCTGGTTCTCTTTTTGTAATCCGTGATTGACTGTAGACCCTGCCACATACCTCTTGTGTCTGAGCCGTTGAATTGAGATTCTACTTTGTCTCTATACTGACGCTTAGCTTGTTTGATTGCCTTGCGGAGGGAATAGTTACACTGTTTGTATTCGGTCATGTTTCCAGTCACCTTGCCCTGATTAAAAGCAGTGGTTCGCGCTTTCAGTTTCACGCGAATGCTGCCATCAATCCACGGTTTCTGGTTTAGGAATGTTTTAATCGTTGCTATGGGAACGACATCTTCAACGCACGTTCTAATGAACTCGCACACCGAATCAGCGTATTCGTCAATGTTGTCGTCTGACGCAATACGGAACATATCCCAGTCCACGTGATGGAAGCAGTCTTGGAGTGTGGAATCAGATTGGTCGGACCAGCGTTGAACAGACCTCAGCGCGGGAGCTTCTTGTTTTAGTTTCTGTCTGTAGGCAGGGATCAACAAAATGGAGTCGTGGTCAGCTTTTCCGAAAGGAGGGCGGGGCAGGGCCTTATATGCGTCACGGAAGTTGGAATAGCAATGATCCAAGGTTTTTCCCGCCCTGGTTGCGCAATCGATATGCTGATAAAATTTAGGGAGTCTTGTTTTCAGATTAGCCTTGTTAAAATCCCCAGCTACAATGAATGCAGCCTCCGGATATATGGATTCCAGTTTGCAAAGAGTCAAATAAAGTTCGTTCAGAGCCATCGATGTGTCTGCTTGGGGGAATATATACGGCTGTGATTATAATCGCATCTAAATCTTTTAAGAGAATTCCCTTGGTAGATAATGCGGTCTACATTTGATTGTGAGGAATTCTAAATCAGGTGAACAGAAGGACTTGAGTTCCTGTATGTTGTTTTGGCCACACCACGTCACGTTAACCATAAAGCATACGCCCCCGCCTCTCTTCTTACCAGAAAGATGTTTGTTTCTGTCGGCGCGATGTGTGGAGAAACCAGCTGGCTGCACCGTCTCCGATAGCGTCTCTCCAGTGAGCCATGTTTCCGTGAAGCAAAGAACGTTACAGTCTCTGATGTCCCTCTGGAATGCTACCCTTGCTCGCAAAGAATGCTACCCAAAGAATGCTACCCTTGCTCGCAAAGAACGTTACAGTCTCTGATGTCCCTCTGGAATGCTACCCTTGCTCGGATTTCATCAACCTTGTTGTCAAGAGACTGGACATTGGCGAGGAGAATGCTAGGGAGTGGTGCACGATGTGCCCGTCTCCGGAGTCTGACCAGAAGGCCGCTGCCAATTATATATATATCCTAACTTCTGGGCCTGAGTAACAGGCAGTTTACTTTGGGCACGCTTTTCATCCGGACGGCAAAATACTGCCCCTCCCCCTAGCCCAAATAGGTTTTTATTGGCGAAATATAAATTGTCAAAATGTATGTATTTCCCACGGCTGAATTTCTGTAGTTCAATGCTTCCCATGCCCCACCCCCCACCCACCCTTCTGGCTATTAGAATACAATACAAGGTGCGGTTGAAAAATTCTGTTCAAAATTTTGGGGTCACTTAGAAATGTTCTTGTTGTTGATAGAAATGCATATTTTTTGCCCATTTAAAATAACATCAAATTGATCAGAAGTACAGTGTAGATATTGTTAATGTTGTAAATGACTGTTGTAGCTGGAAATGGCAGATTTTTTTATGGAATATCTACATAGGCGCAGAGGCCCATTATCAGCAACCATCACTCCTGTGTTCCAATGGCATGTTGTGTTAGCTAATCCAAGTTTATAATTTTAAAAGGCTAAACCCTTTTGCAATTCTGTTAGTACAGCTGAAAACTGATTAAAGAAGCTTACCTTGCTAGTTATCTAAGTGACTGAATTAATAAGGTGACGGGCATCATATTGTGTTGGCTTTCTGCTGTGTTTGAGAAGTACATGACCTTTGAATGAGTTATCTGTACAGCTGTCGCTGCTATCTTTTGATTTCCTTGCGTTTTTCTCCTCTCTGTTATCGGCCTGTCTGCTCCTCCCCCATCTTCTCCAAGCAGCTTTTTAGCATATTTTGGTGCCCCCTTGTGTATTAAGCCTAATACTGTAAATCCCGGGATGAGGGAAGGACGGCATGATGATATGAAATTCTGGGTACCGGCCAACCCTACTTGAGAGTGGCTGTGTTGATATAAATGTGAGATTTGGTACAGCAAGGAGCTTGAGATTTCCGTTGTGTAACTGTTTCTTTAGTTTTCCAGGGAATAGTTTAGTAAAGAGGTGAATCGCAGCAAGAGAGAGATCAAAGAGGGGGATACTCTGGCCTCTAAGGTGCTTCAGATGAAGTGTTTTGTTATCAGTTGGCATGGCATTTGGAAAAGGTTGAGAGGTTTTTTGGGGAGGTTGTGGAGGTTGTGTTATCTACCAGACAGGGCACTCTACTTACTTGATCCTGACAGTTTTGTTTGGTTCTCCTTAGTAGAAAAGCTTAATGCATTTCACTCCTGTTTCATGCCATGGCTGATGATCTGTATCTCTGTTGTAGGATCCCTTCCTGCCAGAACTAGAAAATAAAGCATCTCTGGTCCATCCATTGTTCCCTTGGCAATGACCAAAACCTTAGGTATCTGACATCTTTTATTTTAGATCAGAGTGAGTAAGTATCAGGAGTCAACTGCTGGCAGCCGCTTTGTTGTTGATGCTGGCAGACAGACAGCGCTACTAGTGTCTCTTCCATCCGTCCTCAGTCAGAGTAGTCATCATCCTGGTTGCATTCCAAATCCACTGCTTTTAATGGGCCCTATATAGTAGTGCACTATATAGGGAATAGGGTGCCATTTGGGAGACATCCTCCGCTCGTGGTGTCTGAGGTGGCCGGTGATGTGCCTGGCCTGAAATCATGAAGCAACGTGAGTCTCCTGTCTCCGCCTCTCTTCATCTGGCTCTGGTAAGAACTGACAGTACCTTGCAGACCTGGGTCCAAATACAATTTTAAATCATTTAAAAGCATTTATCTGTGCTTGATTGAGCTTGCCTGGCACAATGAAACCAATAAAACATCTCCATCCTTCTGGCACTATAGGCATCTGGCACTGCAAACCCCATCCATCTGGCACTATAGGCAGCCTAGAGAAAATGCTAAAAGCATGTGAAAGATCTCGAATATTATTTAAATCCAGGTCCGGTTAACGACACTGTCAGTAATGTGGCCCCTGTCTGTCAGGCGGGCCGGGCCCCAGGGAGGCAGCCCTGAGGACTCAGGCTGTGGAGCCATGGGGAAATGGGCCCTGACAGGATGACAAGCTCCTCCCGAAGCGCTCTGTATAAACAAATCTAATTGCTCTGCGGCTTAGACCCACAATAAGAGCGCATCCGTACCAGGACTGTGGCCGGGGCGCTAAGCAGCAGGAGACACATGCAGACTTCCGGAAGGGTTTTGGATAAGAGTCATCGCCACGGTGGCAGTGCAGTGTACAGACACACTGTCACACACACACACACTGTCACACACACACACACTGTCACACATACACACTGTAAATTACATAACCTACCACACATTTTTCACCACACACATTTTCTCCTAGCAGGTGGTTGATAGTGTAGCCCTGAAGAGTGATGATTCTCTGTCATTAGAGCAGGAACAGGGCAACTCACCCTCTCTGGGCCAGTCTCTCACCCTGGGCCCTGTTACAGCAGGCTTGACAGGGCATCAGAGGAGAGGTGGTTGGGGTGTGTGTGCCTGTGTGTGTGTGCGAGCACAGAGTGTGTGTGCTTGTGTGCGTGCATGCGCCAGAGTGTGTCTGCTTGTGTGCGTGCATGCGCCAGAGTGTGTGGTTATGTCTCTGTATGTGTGTGTTTCCATCTGTGTGTTTATGCGCGTGCAGAGTGTGTTGCTCGAGGAGTGTGTGTGATTGCTCAGGCGTAATTCCTCCTCTTGCCCTTGTGCATGGCCCTGCCAGTCAATCACTGGCTCATCGTATTAGCGCTCTAGCGTGTTAACCAGGGCCGTAGTTACATATGAGGACACCGAGGTCCAGATCCTCTGTAATTAAACAAATATATTTAAAATATAATATGTATCATTATTTATTATGGGGGAATTCTGTCGGGTCTCAACTTACTGAATAGTAGAATACACAAGGTGACATTTTGAAACTTGTTTGTACATCAGTTGTTTCTCTTTTGTTATACACTTGAGTGTACAAAACGTTAGGAATGCCTGGCTTCAACGATCATATCACGATCAAGTTGCTTCGGTCACTCGTTTTGCGCATTCTAATGTTCAATCGAACAGTAACGGAATGCCTCAATGCCTCAATGCCTGCTTTATATAGCGAGTTCCAGCCACGGGATTCTGTTGGAGCACACCATTTTCTTGACCATGGTGGTGTACCTAATAAACTGTGTATATAAACTCTAAGTGTACAAAATATTAGGAACACCTGCTCTTTCCATGACGTAGACTGGCCAGGTGAATCCAGGTGAAGCTATGATCCTAATGTTTTGTACACTCAGTTTATGTCACTCACTAACAGTCACTCAATAAGCCCATGTCAGTTAAAACATTTTTAGATTGGTAAATTAGTCTAGTTAGTCTAGCCAGCAATCTAAACTTGTCGTAATAATTGCAGAATTACCGACCGGGGGCACGTGCCTAGGGGCCCTGACCTCCAGGGGGGGCCCCCATTGATTTTGTTAGTCACTCGCACTCATATCATGATAACATGGTATAAATCATGGAAAATGTGTAGAATTACAGGAAATTTGCTTTTAAAACTACAAAAATGTCTCCACACCCCATGGCGAAATGTGTAGAATTGCAGGAAATTTGCAACAATAGAAAAAGGTTCTGTAAAAAATTACTAACAGATCCCTCTGTATGTTTTAAATGATAGTTTTTAAATCCCGGTGCTGAGTTGATGTGTAGTGGCTAATTGTATAGCTAATAGGCTATGTGTTTGGAGATTGACTGAGAAGAATGAATCTACAGCAACCAATGTAACAATGGCTGGGGTAATTTTGCTGTTCTCTAAATAGCATTTTAGTGTATAGAAATGCACTAAAACTCAGACCCTGGCTAGTGCCCTGGTGTTTATCCGTTACTCCTCAGAGAGACTCGTTGTATATCACTGAACTGTACTCTATATCCTCTGAGCCATGACAGATCTACATTACTAAACTGGGACTGAGCGCTTCTGGAGACACCAGGGAGTCAGCTCACTGTGATGTGAAAACCTGAGCTTGATGATCACTAGCTCTGATAGAGACATGCATTTAATTAGAACCTGTTCAAGGCTACATTAGACTGCCATTAGCTGTCATGACACTGTCATAAGACATTATAAGTAGTTAATGAGAACCTACACAGCACTACTTATGACTGTCACAAACCCTACATTCAACTGCCATAAAGCCTACATCTGTCTACCATGAAGCCTACATTCGACTAACATGAAGCCTACATTCGACTAACATAAAGCCTACATTCGACTAACATGAAGCCTACATTTGACTACCATGAAGCCTACATTTGACTACCATGAAGCCTACATTTGACTACCATGAAGCCTACATTCGACTACCATGAAGCCTACATTTGACTACCATGAAGCTTACATTTGACCACCATGAAGCCTACATTTGACCACCATGAAGTCTACATTTGACTACCATGAAGCCTACATTTGACTACCATGAAGCCTACATTTGACCACCATGAAGTCTACATTTGACTACCATGAAGCCTACATTTGACTGCCATAAAGTCTACATTTGACTGCCATAAAGCTTTACATTTGACTACCATGAAGCCTACATTTGACTACCATGAATCCTACATTTGACTGCCATAAAGTCTACATTTGACTACCATAAAGCTTTACATTTGACCGCCACTAAGCTGACTACCATAAAGCCTACATTTGTCTGCCATAAAGCCTACATTTGACCTGCCATAAAGCCTACATAAGGCCTACATTTGACTACCATAAAGCTTTACATTTGACCACCATTAAGCTGACTACCATAAAGCCTACATTTGTCTGCCATAAAGCCTACATTTGACTGCCATAAGGTCTACATTTGACTACCATAAAGCTTTACATTTGACCACCATTAAGCTGACTACGATAAAGCCTACATTTGACTGCCATAAAGCCTACATTTGACTACTATAAATCCCACATTTGACTACTATAAAGCCTATATTTGACTGTCATAAAGCTGACTACTCTAAAGACTACATTTGACTACAATAAAGCCTACATTTGACTACCATCAACCCAACTACTCTAATGCCTATATTTGTCTACCATAAAGCCTACATTTGACTACCAAAAGCCTACATTCAACTGCCATAAAGGCCACATTTGACTGCCTTAAAACCTACATTTGACTACCATATAGCCTACAAATGACTGCCATAAAGCCTACTTTTGACTGCCATAAAGCCTACTTTTAACTGCTATAAAGTCTACATTTGACTGCCATATGGACTACATTTGACTGACATAAAGCCTACATTTGACTACTATAAATCCCACATTTGACTACTATAAAGCCTACATCTGACTACCGTAGTCTACATTTGACTACGATAAAGCCTACTTTTGACTGCCATAAATCCTACATTTGACTACCATAAATCCTATATTGGACTACCATAAAGCCTACATCTGTCTACCATAAAGTCTACATTAGACTACCATAAAGCCTACATTTGACTGCCTTAAAGCCTACATTTGACTGCCTTAAAGCCTACATTTGACTACCATAAAGCCTACATTTGACTACCATTAAGCTGACTACCATTAAGCTGACTACCATAAAGCCTACATTTGACTACCATAAAGCCTACATTTGACTGCCTTAAAGCCTACATTTGACTGTCGTAGACTACATTTGACTGACATAAAGCCTACTTTTGACTGCCATAATGCCTACATTTGACTGCCATAAAGCCTCCATTCAACTACCATAAAATCTACATTTGACTGCCATAAAGTCTACATTTGACTGCCATAAAGTCTACATTTGACTACCATAAAGTCTACATTTGACTGCCATAAAGTCTACATTTGACTGCCATAAAGTCTACATTTGACTGCCATAAAGCCTACATTTGACTGCCATAAAGCCTACATTTGACTGCCATAAAGTCTACATTTGACTGCCATAAAGTCTACATTTGACTGCCATAAAGCCTACATTTGACTGCCATAAAGCCTACTTTTGACTGGCATAAAGCCTACATTTGACTACCATTAAGCAACTGCACATGGAGACAAAGATCTGACTTTTTGGAGAACTGTCCTCTGGTCTGATAAAAAAAAATAGAACTGTTTGGCCATAATGACCATTGTTATGTTTGGAGGAAAAAGGGGGAGGCTTGCAAACCGAAGAACACCATCCCAACCGTGAAGTATGGGGGAGCAGTATCATGTTTTGGGGGTGCTTTGTTGCAGGAGGGACTGGTGCACTTAACAAAATAGATAGCATCATGAGGGTGGAAAATTATGTGGATATATTGAAGCAACATCTCAAGACATCAGTCAGGAAGTTAAAGCTTGGTCGCAAATGGGTCTTCCAAATGGACAATGACCCCAAACATACTTCCAAAGTTGTGGCAAAATGGCTTAAGGACAACAAAGTCAAGGTATTGGAGTAGCCATCACAAAGCCATGACGTCAATCTTATAGAACATTTGTGTGCAGAACTGAAAAAGCGTGTGTGAGCAAGGAGGCCCACAAACCTGACTTATTTACACCCGCTCTGTCAGGAGAAATGGGCCAAAATTCACCCAATTTATTGTGGGAAGCTTGTGGAAGGCTACCTGAAACGTTTGACCCAAGTTAATCATTTTAAAGGCATAAAGCCTACATATGACTACCATAAAGCTGATTACCATAAAGCCTACATTTGACTACCATAAAGCCTACATTTGACTGCCATAAAGCTGACTACCATAAAGCCTACATTTGACTACCATAAAGCTTGTTCATGATGGCGCCAGAGGGGATGGCAGCCGTCTTATCGGCTCTTAACCAACCATGCTATTTTGTTTGTTTTTTCGCGTCATTTGTAACTTGGTTTGTACATAATGTTGCTGCTACGGTCTCTTATGACTGAAAAGAGCTTCTGGACATCAGAACTGCGATTACTCACCTCAGATTAGACAAATAATTTTTCTTCAATGAGTTGGAGGGGACGGAGACACTACAGACACCCAACCAGGCCCAGATCCTCGGCATTCGCTGGAAAAGGAAACTGAGATTTCGCAGAAAAAGATCAGGCTGCCTTGTGAGGTTTAGGTGACGAGTGGCTAATCTACCTTTGCCTTCCATCCTGCTACCTAACACTCAATTGCTGTAAAATAAATATGACGAACTGAAAGCACGTATATCCTACCAACGGGACATTTAAAACTGTAATATCTTACGTTTCACTGAGTCATGGCTGAACGATGACATTAAGAACATACAGCTGGTGGGTCTATCGGCAGGATAGAACAGCAGCCTCTGGTAAGACACGGGGCGGGGAACTATGCATATGTAAACAACAGCTGGTGCACGATATCTAAGGAAGTCTCAAGTATTTTGCTCGCCTGAGGTAGAGTATCACATGATAAACTGTAGAGCACACTATCTACCTAGAGAGTTTTCATCTGTATTTTTCGTAGCTATCTATTTACCACCACAGACCGATGCTGGCATTTAAACCGCACTCAATGAGCTGTATACCACCATATGCAAACAGGAAAACACTCATCCAGAGGCGGCGCTCCTAGTGGCCGGGGACTTTTTAATGCAGGGAAACTTAAATCAATTTTACCTCATTTCTATCAGCATGTTAAATGTGCAATCAGAGGGAAAAACATTCAGCTGCACTATCGAGAGCATCCTGACGGGTTGCATCACTATCTGGTATGGCAACTGCTCGGCCTCTGACCACAAGACACTACAGAGGGTAATGCTTACAGCCCAGTACATCGCTGGGGCCAAGCTTCCCGCCATCCAGGACCTCTATACCAGGCGGTGTCAGAGGAAGGCACTAAAAATTGTCAAGGACTCCAGCCACACTATTCATAGACTGTTCTTTCTGCTACCACACGGCAAGCGGTACCGGAGCACCAAGTCTAGGTCCAAGAGGCTTCTAAACAGCTTCTACCCCCAAGCCATAAGACTCCTGAACAGCTAATCAGATGGCTACCCAGACTATTTGCATTCCCCCCCCCCCCCAGACTACGCTGCTGCTACTCTGTTATTATCTATGCGTAGTCACTTTAATAACTTTAATAACTAACTACCTACATGGACATATTACCTCAATTGCCATCAACACCGGTGCCCCCGCACATTGACTCTGTACGTGTACCCACTAGTCAGCCTTCCACTTTAGAAGACAGCCCATGACATAACATCTGTCATTACATAGCCCCGCTATTGTTATTTACTGCTGCTCTTTAATTATTTGTTATTCTTATCTCATACTTTTTTAGGTAAGCATTTCACTGCAAGGTCTACACCTGTTGTATTCGGCGCATGTGACAAATAGAATTTGATTTGATTTGACTACCATAAAGCTGACAACCACGAAGCCTACATTTGACTACCACGAAGCCTACATTTAACTGCCATAAAGCCTATATTTGACTACCACAAAGCCTACATTTGACTGCCTAAGTCTGTGTGGGTCAGTGGGTAAGTGGGTAAGAATGTGGCTCTACCCATTCCAAGGTTGTGAGTTCCGTTTCTACAGGGATCACATACACATAATGAAATAGTGCACACTCACTGCACTTTAAATCTCGTAGGAAAAAATTTTCTCCTAAGTGGCATAGCTATGTCATTATGTTACATAAGTGCTAAGACTAACTGAAGATGTGATAAGTCATAATGGCAGATGTTATGTCATGGGCTGTCTTCTAAAGTGGAAGGCTGACTATTCACCTCAGAAGTCAGAATATTGAAATACAGCATTTATCTGCACATGGAGACACACATGCTCATCATCCCCATCATTAAATGTGCTTAAATATACATGAAAATAACATCTGAGGCCTCCCGAGTGGCGCAGCGGTCTGTGTTGCTATGTCACTACAGGCTGTGTCATAACCGACCATGGCCAGGTGTCCCATAGGGGGGAGCTTAATTGGCACAGCGTCGTCACAAGTCGCTCTCTAGCGACTCCTTGTGGCGGACCTGGCACCTGCAGGCTGATAGTGGTCGCCAGTTGAACGGTATTTCCTCTACACATTGGTTCAGCTGGCTTCCTGGTTAAGCGAGCAAGTGTTAAGAAGTGCGGCTTGGCGGTTAATGTTTCGGAGGGAGCATAACTCGACCTTCGCCTCTCCCGAGCCCGTTGGGGAGTTGCAGCAATGAGACAAGATCGTAATTGGATATCACAAAATTGGGGAGAAAAGGGGGGTAATATTTTTTATAAATAATAATAAATATAGAAAGAAATATTTGAATTACATGTGAATGAATGGAGCGAACCAAAAGCAGGTCACGTTTCTGCTCCGTTCTTCTGGTAGACCACAGAGAATGTGGACTCACTCAGCAGTCTCTCCACTAGCAGTACTATAACTCAGAATACACTCATCCAAACCACCCGTGATGCTCCTACTGTTTGTATCCATGCCCTGGCTGAGGTTGAGGACCGGGGACTGGGGAGGAGTGTGTGAACCGCATGTGTGGAGCACGCTGGGCTTCTTCCTCGCATGTTGGACAACAGGACTGGCCCTGCCGTGGCACTGCTTATGTTTTGCTTTCGCTGGACACTGGACACTGATCTCTTGGCTACATAGCTGACGCACGCTGGACTGTCCATTAATCACGGTACTCCTTTCTGCTTGTTTGTCTTACCTGTCGGCCCCGTTGCCTAGTCAACGCCATTTTACCTGCTGTTTGTTGTGCTAGCGGATTAGCCTCGCCTACTGTTTTTAGCTAGCTTTCCAAATTCAACATCTGTGATTACTGTATGCCTCGCTGTATGTCTCTCTCAGATGTCAATATGCCTTGTATACTGTTGTTCAGGTTAGTTATAATTGTTTTAGTTCACAATGGAGCCCCTAGACCCACTCTGCATACCCCTGTTACCTCCTTTGTCCCACCTCCCACACATGCGGTGACCTCACCCATTACAACCAGCATGTCCAGAGATACAACCTGTCTCATCATCACCCAGTGCCTGGGCTTACCTCCGCTGTACCCGCACCCCACCATACCCCTGTCTGTGCATTATGCCCTGAATATATTCTACCATGCCCAGAAACCTGCTCCTCTTATCCTCTGCCCCCAACGCTCTAGGCGACCAGTTTTGATAGCCTTTAGCCGCACCCTCATACTACTCCTTCTCTGTTCCGCGGGTGATGTGGAGGTAAACCCAGGCCCTGCATGTCCCCAGGTACCCTCATTTGTTGACTTCTGTGATCGAAAAAGCCTTGGTTTTATGCATGTCAACATCAGAAGCCTCCTCCCTAAGTTTGTTTTACTCACTGCTTTAGCACACTCTGCTAACCCTGATGTCCTTGCCGTGTCTGAATCCTGGCTCAGGAAGGCCACCAAAATTCAGAGATTTCCATACCCAACTATAACATCTTCCGTCAAGATAGAACTACCAAAGGGGGCGGAGTTGCAGTCTACTGCAGAGATAGCCTGCAAAGTAACGTCATACTTTCCAGGTCCATACCCAAACAGTTCGAACTACTAATTTTGAAAATTACCCTCTCCAGAAATAAGTCTCTCACTGTTGCCACCTGCTACCGGCCACCCTCAGCTCCCAGCTGTGCCCTGGACACCATTTGTGAATTGATCGCCCCCCATCTAGCTTCAGAGTTTGTTCTGTTAGGTGACCTAAACTGGGATATGCTTAACACCCCGGCAGTCCTACAATGTAAGCTAGATGCCCTCAATCTCACTCAAATCATCAAGGAACCCACCAGGTACAACCCTAACTCTGTAAACAAGGGCACCCTCATAGACGTCATCCTGACCAACTGGCCCTCCAAATACACCTCCGCTGTCTTCAACCAGGATCTCAGCGATCACTGCCTCATTGCCTGTATCCGCCACGGAGCCGCAGTCAAACGACCACCCCTCATCACTGTCAAACGCTCCCTAAAACACTTCTGTGAGCAGGCCTTTCTAATCGACCTGGCCCGGGTATCCTGGAAGGACATTGACCTCATCCCGTCAGTTGAGGATGCCTGGTCATTCTTTAAAAGTAACTTCCTCACCATTTTAGATAAGCATGCTCCGTTCAAAAAAATGCAGAACCAAGAACAGATACAGCCCTTGGTTCACTCCAGACCTGACTGCCCTCGACCAGCACAAAAACATCCTGTGGCGGACTGCAATAGCATCGAATAGCCCCCGTGATATGCAACTGTTCAGGGAAGTCAGGAACCAATACACGCAGTCAGTCAGGAAAGCTAAGGCCAGCTTCTTCAGGCAGAAGTTTGCATCCTGTAGCTCCAACTCCAAAAAGTTCTGGGACACTGTGAAGTCCATGGAGAACAAGAGTACCTCCTCCCAGCTGCCCACTGCACTGAGGCTAGGTAACACGGTCTCCACCGATAAATCCACGATTATCGAAAGCTTCAATAAGCACTTCTCAACGGCTGGCCATGCCTTCCGCCTGGCTACTCCAACCTCGGCCAACAGCTCCGCCCCCCCGCAGCTCCTCGCCCAAGCCTCTCCAGGTTCTCCTTTACCCAAATCCAGATAGCAGATGTTCTGAAAGAGCTGCAAAACCTAGACCCGTACAAATCAGCTGGGCTTGACAATCTGGACCCTCTATTTCTGAAACTATCTGCCGCCATTGTCGCAACCCCTATTACCAGCCTGTTCAACCTCTCTTTCATATCGTCTGAGATCCCCAAGGATTGAAAGCTGCCGCAGTCATCCCCCTCTTCAAAGGGGAGACACCCTGGACCCAAACTGCTATAGACCTATATCCATCCTGCCCTGCCTATCTAAGGTCTTCGAAAGCCAAGTCAACAAACAGGTCACTGACCATCTCGAATCCCACCGTACCTTCTCCGCTGTGCAATCTGGTTTCCGAGCCGGTCACGGGTGCACCTCAGCCACGCTCAAGGTACTAAACGATATCATAACCGCTATCGATAAAAGACAGTACTGTGCAGCCGTCTTCATCGACCTCGCCAAGGCTTTCGACTCTGTCAATCACCATATTCTTATCGGCAGACTCAATAGCCTCGGTTTCTCGGATGACTGCCTTGCCTGGTTCACCAATTACTTTGCAGACAGAGTTCAGTGTGTCAAATCGGAGGGCATGCTGTCCGGTCCTCTGGCAGTCTCTATGGGGGTGCCACAGGGTTCAATTCTCGGGCCGACTCTTTTCTCTGTATATATCAATGATGTTGCTCTTGCTGCGGGCGATTCCCTGATCCACCTCTACGCAGACGACACCATTCTATATACTTTCGGCCCGTCATTGGACACTGTGCTATCTAACCTCCAAACGAGCTTCAATGCCATACAGCACTCCTTCCGTGGCCTCCAACTGCTCTTAAACGCGAGTAAAACCAAATGCATGCTTTTCAACCGATCGCTGCCTGCACCCGCATGCCCGACTAGCATCACCACCCTGGATGGTTCCGACCTTGAATATGTGGACATCTATAAGTACCTAGGTGTCTGGCTAGACTGCAAACTCTCCTTCCAGACTCACATCAAACATCTCCAATCGAAAATCAAATCAAGAGTCGGCTTTCTATTCCGCAACAAAGCCTCCTTCACTCACGCTGCCAAGCTTACCCTAGTAAAACTGACTATCCTACCGATCCTCAATTTCGGCGATGTCATCTACAAAATGGCTTCCAACACTCTACTCAGCAAACTGGATGCAGTCTATCATAGTGCCATCCGTTTTGTCACCAAAGCACCTTATACCACCCACCACTGCGACTTGTATGCTCTAGTCGGCTGGCCCTCGCTACATATTCGTCGCCAGACCCACTGGCTCCAGGTCATCTACAAGTCCATGCTAGGTAAAGCTCCGCCTTATCTCAGTTCACTGGTCACGATGGCAACACCCATCCGTAGCACACGCTCCAGCAGGTGTATCTCACTGATCATCCCTAAAGCCAACACCTCATTTGGCCGCCTTTCGTTCCAGTACTCTGCTGCCTGTGACTGGAATGAACTGCAAAAATCGCTGAAGTTGGAGACTTTTATCTCCCTCACCAACTTCAAACATCAGCTATCCGAGCAGCTAACCGATCGCTGCAGCTGTACATAGTCTATTGGTAAATAGCCCACCCATTTTCACCTACCTCATCCCCATACTGTTTTTATACTGTTTTTTTATTTTATTTATTTATTTACTTTTCTGCTCTTTTGCACACCAATATCTCTACCTGTACATGACCATCTGATCATTTATCACCCCAGTGTTAATCTGCAAAATTGTATTATTCGCCTACCTCCTCATGCCTTTTGCACACATTGTATATAGACTGCCCATTTTTTTCTACTGTGTTATTGACTTGTTAATTGCTTACTCCATGTGTAACTCTGTGTTGTCTGTTCACACTGCTATGCTTTATCTTGGCCAGGTCGCAGTTGCAAATGAGAACTTGTTCTCAACTAGCCTACCTGGTTAAATAAAGGTGAAATAAATAAAAATAAAAAAAATAATCCCTTTTATTACACAGATACAGTCAGGGAGGAACACACACACACACACAGTCTTGCGTAAACAAATCCAATCATTCACGTACTCTTTGCCTCAGTCATGGACACACACATAGACAAAAACACACACAAACAAATACATGCACAATCTTTCACACATGCACACACACAGACACACATGCACACAGACTTTCTCTCATAGACACACACACAGTCCTGTCCAGGCACATGCAGTAATGAGCAGAGCTTAATGCGTGCTTCCTGTTGGCCCAGACCAGGGCAGGCAGAGGACGGGACACCTTAGCTCGGGACGGGGAGACGAGGTGGCCGTGGGCCAATCATAGCAGTTCCCAAAGTGCCTGCCATGCTGTCACACACACACCTAGACACAGACACTCATACACACACGGCTCCTGAATGTTATGTCCCTGGAGCTGTCCGAGGCGTTTAGAACTGCTGCCCACTGCTTCATTAATCTGCCTAATTACATCTGGGGCCTGAATCTGAGACCTCGCCACACAGAGAGAGACCCGGTCACACACACACACACACACACAGCCAATTCCACACAGACAGACACCATGAGGACAATGTTTGTGTCTGTCTATGCTCCTGAGTCCACATTCATGTCATGATAAGGAATTCTCATTGACCACGCCCACAAATTGGGTAAAACATTCTTTCCTATTGACCCCCATTGTAAAAGAACCAACTTCTCTGTACATTTGTTGTTATACAGAAATAACTAAATATGCCGAAAAGTTGCTGTGTTGTTCAATGTACATGTAACCAGGTCAGAAATCCTGACCTATGGATCACAATGAGCTTGTGAGAAGAGCGCTGTGACTTCAGGCTATTCGGTGTGGGAAATGTGAGGACCCGGTGTCCAAGTAGCTTATGTGTGTGGAAAACATTTCATCACAGGTAAGACATTTATCTTGTCTAGTATAGTCCATTTGTAACTCCACTCACTCCTTGTAGTTGTGTAGTAAATTTGTTTGTGTTGTTGGTCTTGGCTAGCTTAATGTTCCGTTTGGTAGCTAGCTAGCACTCACTCACGTGGCTGCTAGCACTGTCGTGAAAAGGGGCATGAGAGAAGCCCTACAATATAATGTTTTTCTAAGTAGTGAGAATGTTTAGAAGTAATCTTTAGACATGCTGTACTTTTCTTAAATGTACACTGAACAAAAATATAAACGCAACATGTAAAGTGTTGGTCCCATGTTTCATGAGCTGAAATAAAAGATCCAAGAAATTTTCCATACTCACAAAAAGCTTATTTCTCTTAAATTTTGTGCACAAATCTGTTAGTGAGCATTTCTCCTTTTCCAAGAGAATCCATCCACCTGACAGGTGTGGCATATCAAGAAGCTGATTAAACAGCATGATCATTACACAGGTGCACCTTGTGCTGGGGACAACATGCCCCACTACAATATGCAGTTTTGTCACAAAACACAATAGATGTCTTTAAGGGAGCGTGCAATTGGCATGCTGACTGCGGGAATGTCCACCAGAGCTGTTGCCAGATAATTTCATGTTAAATTCTCTACCATAATCCACCTCCAATTTCGTTTTAAAGAATTTGGCAGTACGTCCAACTGGCCTCACAACCGCAGACCACGTGTAACGATGCCAGCCCAGGACCTCCAAATCCGGCTTCTTCACCTGCAAGATCGTCTGAGACCAGCCACCCAGAGAGTTGATGAAACTCAGGAGTATTTCTGTCTGTAACAAAGCCCTTTTGTGGGGAAAATTTGTTTGGACCTGGCTTCCCAGTCGGTGGGCCTGGCTCCCATGTGGGTGGGCCTCCCAAGCCCACACATGACTGTGCCACTGCCCATTCATGTGAAATCCATAGATTAGGGCCTAATGAATTTATTTCAATTGACTTATTTCCTTATATGAATTGAAACTTAGTGAAATTGTTGAAATTGTTTCATGTTGCGTTTTATATTTTTGATCGGTATAGATTCATAATTCACTAAAGCAAGCAGACAACAAGAAAATTGCATTTGAAAAGGGTAAAGTTTTGGCTGTGAGCCAATGGGGTAACCAAGGGAACCACAGGTTGTTTTTCCACACAGGCGGACGGACATTCTATCTAATACCAACTGGCACTATCCGACAGTATCTGTCTAGTGTCTGTGTCTATCCGACAGTATCTGTCTAGTGTCTGTGTCTATCTGACAGTATCTGTCTAGTGTCTGTGTCTATCCGACAGTATCTGTCTAGTGTCTGTGTCTATCTGACAGTATCTGTCTAGTGTCTGTGTCTATTTGACAGTATCTGTCTAGTGTCTGTGTCTATTCTACAGTATCTGTCTAGTGTCTGTGTCTATTCTACAGTATCTGTCTAGTGTCTGTGTCTATTCGACAGTATCTGTCTAGTGTCTGTGTCTATCCGACAGTATCTGTCTAGTGTCTGTGTCTATTCGACAGTATCTGTCTAGTGTCTGTGTCTATTCGACAGTATCTGTCTAGTGTCTGTGTCTATTCTACAGTATCTGTCTAGTGTCTGTGTCTATTCTACAGTATCTGTCTAGTGTCTGTGTCTATCCGACAGTATCTGTCTAGTGTCTGTGTCTATCCGACAGTATCTGTCTAGTGTCTGTGTCTATTCTACAGTATCTGTCTAGTGTCTGTGTCTATTCTACAGTATCTGTCTAGTGTCTGTGTCTATGCTACAGTATCTGTCTAGTGTCTGTGTCTATCCTACAGTATCTGTCTAGTGTCTGTGTCTATCTGACAGTATCTGTCTAGTGTCTGTGTCTATTCTACAGTATCTGTCTAGTGTCTGTGTCTATTCAACAGTATCTGTCTAGTGTCTGTGTCTATCTGACAGTATCTGTCTAGTGACTGTGTCTATTCGACAGTATCTGTCTAGTGTCTGTGTCTATCTGACAGTATCTGTCTAGTGTCTGTGTCTATTCCACAGTATCTGTCTAGTGTCTGTGTCTATTTGACAGTATCTGTCTAGTGTCTGTGTCTATCCGACAGTATCTGTCTAGTGTCTGTGTCTATTCTACAGTATCTGTCTAGTGTCTGTGTCTATTCTACAGTATCTGTCTAGTGTCTGTGTCTATCCGACAGTATCTGTCTAGTGTCTGTGTCTATTCGACAGTATCTGTCTAGTGTCTGTGTCAATTCGACAGTATCTGTGTAGTGTCTGTGTCAATTCGACAGTATCTGTCTAGTGTCTGTGTCTATCTGACAGTATCTGTCTAGTGTCTGTGTCAATTCGACAGTATCTGTCTAGTGTCTGTGTCTATCTGACAGTATCTGTCTAGTGTCTGTGTCTATCTGACAGTATCTGTCTAGTGTCTGTGTCTATTCGACAGTATCTGTCTAGTGTCTGTGTCTATTCGACAGTATCTGTCTAGTGTCTGTGTCTATCCGACAGTATCTGTCTAGTGTCTGTGTCTATTCGACAGTATCTGTCTAGTGTCTGTGTCTATCCGACAGTATCTGTCTAGTGTCTGTGTCTATCCTACAGTATCTGTCTAGTGTCTGTGTCTATTCTACAGTATCTGTCTAGTGTCTGTGTCTATTCTACAGTATCTGTCTAGTGTCTGTGTCTATCCGACAGTATCTGTCTAGTGTCTGTGTCTATTCGACAGTATCTGTCTAGTGTCTGTGTCTATTCTACAGTATCTGTCTAGTGTCTGTGTCTATTCTACAGTATCTGTCTAGTGTCTGTGTCTATCCGACAGTATCTGTCTAGTGTCTGTGTCTATCCGACAGTATCTGTCTAGTGTCTGTGTCTATTCTACAGTATCTGTCTAGTGTCTGTGTCTATTCTACAGTATCTGTCTAGTGTCTGTGTCTATTCTACAGTATCTGTCTAGTGTCTGTGTCTATCCTACAGTATCTGTCTAGTGTCTGTGTCTATCCTACAGTATCTGTCTAGTGTCTGTGTCTATTCTACAGTATCTGTCTAGTGTCTGTGTCTATCCGACAGTATCTGTGTAGTGTCTGTGTCAATTCGACAGTATCTGTCTAGTGTCTGTGTCTATCTGACAGTATCTGTCTAGTGTCTGTGTCAATTCGACAGTATCTGTCTAGTGTCTGTGTCTATCTGACAGTATCTGTCTAGTGTCTGTGTCTATCTGACAGTATCTGTCTAGTGTCTGTGTCTATTCGACAGTATCTGTCTAGTGTCTGTGTCTATTCGACAGTATCTGTCTAGTGTCTGTGTCTATCCGACAGTATCTGTCTAGTGTCTGTGTCTATTCGACAGTATCTGTCTAGTGTCTGTGTCATCCGACAGTATCTGTCTAGTGTCTGTGTCTATCCTACAGTATCTGTCTAGTGTCTGTGTCTATTCTACAGTATCTGTCTAGTGTCTGTGTCTATTCTACAGTATCTGTCTAGTGTCTGTGTCTATTCTACAGTATCTGTCTAGTGTCTGTGTCTATCCGACAGTATCTGTCTAGTGTCTGTGTCTATTCGACAGTATCTGTCTAGTGTCTGTGTCTATTCTACAGTATCTGTCTAGTGTCTGTGTCTATTCTACAGTATCTGTCTAGTGTCTGTGTCTATCCGACAGTATCTGTCTAGTGTCTGTGTCTATCCGACAGTATCTGTCTAGTGTCTGTGTCTATTCTACAGTATCTGTCTAGTGTCTGTGTCTATTCTACAGTATCTGTCTAGTGTCTGTGTCTATTCTACAGTATCTGTCTAGTGTCTGTGTCTATCCTACAGTATCTGTCTAGTGTCTGTGTCTATCCTACAGTATCTGTCTAGTGTCTGTGTCTATTCTACAGTATCTGTCTAGTGTCTGTGTCTATCCGACAGTATCTGTCTGAGTCTGTGCATGTTTAATGTTTTTCTATGTCTGAATCTTGTGTTTCAGGTGTGGTGTGTGTCTTTTTATTCTTTTATTTTTATTAACCCCTCCACCACCCCTGCTCTTCGGAGGACAAATATCTTAGTTTTGTTTAAAGCTTTTTTGCTACATATACATACATTTTACATATACATTTTACATGTACATTTTACATACATGGTACTTTTACATAAAGCAGTCACATAACAATAGTACATGACCAAACATAAGCTCTTTATTCCCAACCCTCAGACACTCTCAGCCCATCCCACCTATCACCATAGACCACCCTCGTTTGGTTTCCATGTGCCATGTATTTTTCAATTGTGCTGTGATGTTTTACACATTTTTTTAACCTTTCTAATCGTATATTATCCACAGATTGTGAGCTAAAGATGAAAACCTTTCCTATTAATATTATTATATTATTTATTGACTGACTGGCTTTCTAAATCGCCCAACACTGCTATTTGTAAGGTTCATTTTAATTGCATGTTGTGTGTCTTTTTGTCTGTACCTGTTTGGCAGAGCTGTATCCTATCTAGTAAAAACTCTGCTTGGCAGGGTGTGTGGGGTGTTCCACTTCAAACATAATACATGTCTGGATTATTTTCATCACTTTTTGCTCCCTCAATTTTTTATTTATATTTTTAGGAAGGATTAATAATGCTTTTATAAAAAGACTTCCTCTCTACTGTACGCTCTGAGGAACAGAGACTATCACTGCCAACCATCCTCTAATAGAGCTTGTCACACCTGCCTCACCTTCTGAGGGCAAACTGAGGTTTAAAAAGAACCTTTACTAGAGTAGATGTGTCACTTCAAATAGTCCAAGCCGGCTTGTTATCCCAAAATCACAACTCATTATAATCTCACCATCATACCCACTCTGCTCAGTAATCTTCTGTGATGTAGCTTGTAACTAATGTGGTTTATTCATATTCAAGAGTTGTCAAGTGTCCTATAATGCCTGAATTAATAATCTAGTATATCATATCCATCCGTATTATTAGTAGTAATGTTTGTTATTAGGCCAACTATGCTATTAGAATACCATACTACAGGATGAGATTAACTTGAATCAGACTGAGGATGTCCATTGCCACCACATGTACTATGATTCCCTGTGTACGACTATGAATAATGGCCAAAAGTCGATTTGAGCCTGGAGGAGAATAGATGAGGTTGAGCTTTGTGTTATTTCCTAGACCTGTTTTTTGCTTTGTTCCCAGTAGATGCTGATGTATTACCGCAGAGCAAGATTTATGGACGCAGTGCATTGTGGCTCCTGACACTTTGACATGTTGTATTAAACGAGGCCAGGTTACCTGTACCAGTCCATGAGAGATTCTCAACAACCCGCTCGGCTCCAGGGCTCTGAGAAATGTTCTGTCACTGTGTCAGGTT
Organism: Oncorhynchus nerka; assembly: GCF_034236695.1. NCBI lineage: Eukaryota > Metazoa > Chordata > Actinopteri > Salmoniformes > Salmonidae > Oncorhynchus > Oncorhynchus nerka. The sequence continues at coordinate 80,850,198 of NC_088419.1, read as the reverse complement.
CCATTTAATCTACACAAAGACTTTCATTATTAAAACCATTATGTGACTTTTTTCAAAAGGCTTTTGTTATTCCACTTATTCCCCATCACTTTGTTAATTTAAGCTGGATGGCGTGTGTGTGTGTGGGTGCATGTGTGAGTGCCGACGTAGGCCTTGTATTCATGAATATATAATGGACCTCTCCATGCTTTGTGGTTCGCTCTGACATGTGTATATTAGACGGTTGTAGCACTCTGAGATTGTAAATGATCTTCTTATTTACCCACGCCCTAATGGTTTAGAGAGAGAGAGCGAGAGAGAGAGAGGGAGGGAGGCAGAGAGATAGCTGGAAGGCAGCATAATGGCAACAGTGCAGGAAATGGAGGACACTGGCAGGGTAATAACTTCGATGGGTTGCCCTTTCAGAGGTGTTACAGAGAAAGGCTTTACTTTGTTGTCATAAGGCTGGGTCGTGGTGGTTAAGATGATGTTAATGTGCTTCAGGAATGTGACAATATGGACATAAGGCGGTAGTAAACATTGTAGAAACAAAGAGGTTGTGAAGCCTTTGAGATATGACATGGGAGTTGACCTGACCACTGCTGTACTGTAGTAGGGAGTCAGCATTTTAGCAGTGAGGGAGTCATTTTTGAGGTACTCTAACATGGCCAGGCGGTTAAGAACTCTGAAAAACACTTTGTAGTATCTGCCTAGCTGTGCATACTGGGCCCTGATTAGTGGGATAGCTGGGTGCTCATGTTACAGAAACACTCCTACAATGCTGACCTTCTGTGTGAACTTAGATTGGACCTGTTGCACACACAAACACATATATACAGTACACACATTTACACTCACAAACACAAACACATACACATACACACACACTCATGCACATACACATGGCCTGTGTATGGCGTCATACACTGTAAATGGTGCAACTCATGTTCCTCCTGGCATGTGTGTATGGGAGGGAGAAGCCCAGCCTGTCCACACACCATCAGGTAACATGAGTCTTTCTCCTCTGATCTGACCGTATCTCCGCTCCCCTCCTCCCCCAAACACTCCCCATTGACCTCCCACCCTGTCTGTGAGAAGGTATGAAGATGATATCATTGCGTGAAAGCCTGAAGCCTATTGGCTTCTCTGCTTCCCCTATCTACCTGCCTCTTCCATAACTCCCTCCGTCGGACAAAAACACAGCCAAGACAGGAAGACGTGGCTGAATGGAAGACAGAGAGACAGTAAGAGAAAGACAGACCAAGGTATTTAGACTGAGAGATCGAGTGGGTGAAGAGACCTAGCTAGACTGACAGACATAGCTGAACGCTGGTCAGGAGAGAGATTAAGGTCAGAAACTCCAGAAAGCCCTCTGGCAGCGATGTAGCCCCAGTCAGAGCACCTGATTTCCCCATTAGCCCTCCTCCGTGGTCCCCTCGGTGTGGAGCGAGCTCTGCTCGATGTTCCACGGCCCACTGATTTCAAACATGAGCTACTTCAGGAATGATAATGACAGAAGCATGCCTGGAAAAATATATTTATCTTCCAAAATACTCCGTCCTTTCTCTCTCTCTTTTACATTTTCTTGCAACTGTTTTTCAGAGAGAATTGTGATTTATGACTGTTCTCTCCTACCTGTTTACCACCGTACCACTCTGATTGGCTGCGTTCGGTGGGCACGGGGAGGAGGTGTTAAAAGGTTTGGTGGTGATTGGCAGGGAATGTTCCATCCTGTCCCGTCCTGAGCAGAGCAACACACCTGTCCAATGCCAAAGAGGAGCAGAGAGCAGTACACCCAGCCCGGCCGGCAGCCTTTCCCACAGTGTTCCACTCAATTCTTACATTCCTGTCCTGTGACAGCATGTCTGCTTTTATATGCTCTTCAGAATTTTTACTGAAAATACTCCGTGTCAGAAAGTCTAACTCATATTCATCTGATGTAGTATTTCATGTCCCAATATTCCCCTCTAATTCGTATTTTCAGAATGGTTTATGTGCTCAATAGCTAGTAGCTACACATCAACAGTACATCATCACTAACTGCACATCCCCTTTAAGAAACTCCTGGCATTGATATTTACAGTTGTGTTATAGCACAATGTATACTGAGCAAAAATATAAACGCAACATGCAACAATTTCTAATATTTTACTGAGTTACAGTTCATATGAGGTCAAATGAAATAAATTAATTAGGCCCTTATCTATGGATTTCATATAACTGGGAATACAGGATCTCGCCATGGTATGTTTGTGCATTCAAATTTCTATTGATAAAATACAACTGTGTTTGTTGTCCATAGTTTATGCCCATACCATAAGCCCACTACCAGCACTCTGTTCACAACGTTAACATCAGCAAACCGCTCACCAGCACGACGCCATACATATGGTCTGCAGTTGTGAAGCCGGTTGGATGTACTGCCAAATTCTCTAAAATTACGTTGGAGGCGGCTTATGATAGAGAGATAAACATTCAATTCTCTGGCAACAGCTCTGGTGGACATTTATGCAGTCAGCATGACAATTTCACACTCCCTCAAACTTGAGACATCTGTGGTATTGTGTTGTGTGACAAAACTGCACATTTTGTAAAAGTGGCCTTCTATTGTCCCCAGCACAAGGTGTACCTTTGTAATGATCACGCCGTTTAATCAGCTTCTTGGTATGCCACACCTGTCAGGTGGATGGATTATCTTGACAAAGGGCAAATATTCTCTAACGGGGATTAAAACACATTTTTAGAGAAATAGGTTTTTTGTGTATATGGAACATTTGTGGGATCTTTTATTTCAGGTCATGAAACATGGGACCAACACTTTACATGTTCCATTTATATTTTTGTTCGATGTAGTTTGATCATGATTGTTTAGCCACACACACGCTCTAGTTTATTGGTGCCTCAGAGCCTCTATCAGCTGACCAGCAGGATGACATCAGTCCATTCCATTCCAGGTCTTGCGTCGTCTTCATAGATGTGCTGCGGTACACTCCAGAAAGAGACCCACACAAATTCGGAATGCCACGCATTTCCAAGCTGGAATATTGCTGGCATCCAGGCCTCCGCAGGAATGTCCCTTAGACCCCTTAGCCATCATCATTTCCTGCTTGGTCCCAGCTTGGGACATGACTCAGCCATCTTCATAATCCCCGTGGGGCACCCCCTTCTAACTAACGTCCCCTAGATTGATTGACCATGTGGAATGGCTGACCAGGGTACCACTGCTTGACCATGTAAGGAGTGCAGTAACCACCAGAAGGTCTCCATTGCTGAAGGATAAGGTGTAGATGACTCCTCAGATGGTTATTTACTAGTGACCACAAAACCACAACTGGGGTCGACCACAGAAAAGCAAAACAAGTGTCTTTGTAAGGGTGGCCTTAGTCATCATACCTGATATGGTGCCCTTAGTCATCATACCTGATATGGTGGCCTTAGTCATCATACCTGATATGGTGCCCTTAGTCACCATACCTGATAGGGTGCCCTTAGTCATCATACCTGATATGGTGCCCTTAGGCATCATACCTGATAGGGTGCCCTTAGTCATCATACCTGATATGGTGCCCTTAGTCATCATACCTGATAGGGTGCCCTTAGTCATCATACCTGATAGGGTGCCCTTAGTCATCATACCTGATATGGTGCCCTTAGTCATCATACCTGATTGGGTGCCCTTAGTCATCATACCTGATATGGTGCCCTTAGTCATCATACCTGATATGGTGCCCTTAGTCATCATACCTGATAGGGTGCCCTTAGTCATCATACCTGATATGGTGCCCTTAGTCATCATACCTGATATGGTGCCCTTAGTCATCATACCTGATATGGTGCCCTTAGTCATCATACCTGATATGGTGCCCTTAGTCATCATACCTGATATGGTGCCCTTAGTCATCATACCTGATATGGTGCCCTTAGTCATCATACCTGATATGGTGCCCTCTGCCATGTTGCCATGTCTGATCATCGGTGGCATATTAATCACCATTTCTTAGAATAGTTTGTTCACAATGTGGCTTCATAAAAGCTTAACTCCCAACTACATAGTCAGGTTTGAATGTTTCCTCACTTTGGATAGAGTTTGTGTGTGTGTGTTTGCTTGAGTGTGTCTGTGTGTGTTTGCTTGAGTGAGTGTGTTTGTGTGTGTGTGTGTGTGTGTGTGTGTGTGTGTGTGTGTGTGTGTGTGTGTGTGTGTGTGTGTGTGTGTGTTTGAGTTGTCCTTGGTAATGAAAGTGCTATTTTCTTCCTTTGCAATTTCAATTCCCACTCAAGGATTTTACATTTTTTTATTGAACCTTTATTTAACTGGGCAAGTCAGTTAAAAACAAATTCTTATTTCCAATGACGGCCTACCCCAGCCAAACCTGGACGACGCTGGGCCAATTGTGCGCCACCCTATGGGACTCCCAATCATGGCCAGATGTGATGCAGCCTGGATTCAAACCAGGGACTGCAGTGACTTCTCTTGCATTGAGATGCAGTGCCTTAGACCGCTGCACCACTCAGGAGGATAATGGAAATTGGAACATAAAATATTCAACATCTTGAGATTGTGTTTGAATAGAGACAGGCATTCTGCATGCCACTCACTCCTCTATCCTCCCTCTCAGTTCAGTCATTAAAATGTATTTCTAAAGCCCTTTTGACCTCAGCAGATATCACAAGTGCTTATACAGAAACCCAGGCTAAAACCCCAAAGAGCAAGCAATGCAGATGTAGAAGCACGGTGAATAGGAAAAACTCCCAAAGAATGCAGTAACCTAGGAAGAAACCTAGAGAGGAACCAGGCTCTGAGGGGTGGCCAGTCCTCTTCTGGCTCTGCCGGGTAGAGATGACCAGCAGTGTAAAATAATAATCACAGTGGTTGTAGAGGGTGCAACGTTTCAGCACCTCAGGAGTAAATGTCAGTTGGCTTTTCATAGCCGAGCATTCAGAGGTCGAGAGGGAGAGGGGGTCGAAAGAGCACGTCCGGGACAGGGTAGCACATCCAGTGAATAGGTCAGGGTTCAATAGCCACAGACAGAACAGCAGAAACTGTATCAGCAGCACGACCAGGTGGACTGGGGACTTCAGAAAATCTCAAAAGGGGGTAAAAACAAGTAGAGAGGGGAACTGTTCACAGGGATCCACCAAAAGGGCAACACAGAGTTTAGGAACGGGAGCGAGAGAGAGAGAGGGGGGAACTGTTCACAGGGATCCACCAAAAGGGCAACACAGAGTTTAGGAACGGGAGCGAGAGAGAGAGAGGGGGGAACTGTTCACAGGGATCCACCAAAAGGGCAACACAGAGTTTAGGAACGGGAGCGAGAATGGCTATGAAGAGGAGAGTAGCGAGGAGATCCTCTGCCACCACAGAGAGAGAGGAGAAATCGAGGGAGCATACTTAAGATCACACAGGACACCAGATAAGACTGGAGAATTACAACAGATAGGCACATATTCTAGGGGGGTTGGGAGACACTGGCCCCATCCAAAGCCAACCAGGCAGGATATAACCCCACCCACTTTGCCAAATCACCACCCCACACCACCAAAGGAATATCAACAGACCACTAACTTACTACCCTGAGGCAAGGCAGAGTATAGCCCACGAAGATCGTCCCCCACCGCAAGAGCCCGAGGCGTTGCAAATCTGGACAGGAAGATCACGTCAGTGACTCATCCCAATCAAATCGAGTATAGCGAAGAAAAAAAGCCTGGCCCTCCTAGGGATGATGTGGGAGAGCCTGAGCAAGCTAGTAACTCAGCCCTCGTAATAGAGTCAGTGATAGAGAATCGCAGTGGAGAGAGGGGAGCCGGCCAGGCAGAGACAGCAAGGGCGGTACATCACTCCAGTGCCTTGCCGTTCACATTCGCACCCATGGGCCAGACTACACTCAATCATAGGACCCACTGAAGAGATGAGCCTTCAGTAAAGACTTAAACGTTGAGACCTGGTCTGCGTCTCTCACATGGATCGGCAGACCTTTCCATAATAATGGAGCTCTATAATAGAAAGCCTCCAGCTGTTTCCTAAGAAATCCTAGGAACAATACGGAGGCCTGCGTCTTGTGACTGTAGCGTGTAGGTACGTGTAGGTATGTATGGCAGGACCAAATCAGAGAGATAGGTAGGAGCAAGTCCATGTAATGTAGGTTAACAGTAAACCCTTGAAATCATCCCTGGCCTTAACCATTCAAACCAGTGGTTTCTACAGTCATTTCCTACGTCCCCTGCAAAGGAAATGTTTTTGATTATAGATATTAATTTGTGAATCTTGGAGTTCAGGAAAGACTTTTGTAATGGGATTTTTTTTTTTTTTTTTGGAGAAGATTTGAATAAGAGGAAGAGTTAAATCATTACAGACCCATTTTTGGTCATTCTTCCCTCATCTCTGGCAGAGAAATCCACATTTTCCTTCAACAAATGTTCCGCTCAGCTCAGTGTTCCTTCCATGAGGGGAGACCTCCAATCATGTTCCTATGACATCATTGGGTGATACGAGGGAAAATTCCTCAATCAAATCAGCCAAAACCCATAACAAAGTTTAAGGGGGATTATAAATAGTTTTGCTTGGATGTCTAAACTAAGGAATGGAGAACGATGCTGTCAGAGCTTCTCTCCACTCTGTGGCCAGTGAGTGTATCTACTTAGTTGTTAGAGCTGGTCATGCTCTCTTGGCACAGTAACTCACATCAGATCAGTTTCCAAAATAGCACCTTATTATCATAAGGCTCTAGTCAATAATAGTGCACTATATATGGAATAGGGTGCCATTTGGGACACAGCCCAGAAGTTAATCTAGGGTACTTTGTGAATGAAGAACAATTTGTCTCCAGCCCTCCACCCCCTCCTCTCAACCCAGCTGGACGGTACTGTAACTAAAACCAGGACAAGTGTGGTTAAATCCATTCCTCCTTCACTTGTAATCACCACTGAATACTGAAAGACTCTTGTTGCTTTATAAGTTACATTTGTTATGAATTCCACTGCATTAGATTAAATATTCATGTTTACGTCATGTGATTCTGTTCCTGCAGTTCTTTTTTGCATTTCACAAGTTTATTATAAAGCCATTCTGTGTTGATGGACTCGTTCTTTATTGGTTGTTTTTTGGCATCATGGTATCACTGATCGAGATGATGATTAGATGATATCATAGTAGCAAGCTGCTGCGGTTCGGTCACAGCCTGCGGTCTCAGCCTCTAAGGATGGAGTGGTTGATAGTGGTCCATATCAGCTGGTCCATGCCTACATCATGATGGTTTATGAGCGCATGCCCTTAGCATGTGAGCTAAGAATAGGTTTAGAGAGACCAGACCCTGACCATTATCATCTGATCTGATCTGTGTGCCTGTGCTGTGACCTTTGTTTGACATACGAGACATTGGCTAGTGGTGACATCACACAAGACATTGATTGACAAGGGGTGTGTGTGTCTAGGGGTGACAGAGTGCCACAGCAGTGCAACTCAAGTGGGAGGACTTACTCTTATCAAAGACGTTAACCACAGACCTCTGCTACCGTATGTGTAGATTAAATGGCTATGAGCCTCTTTAGGATGTGCTGTATGGAGAGAGCATCTCTTATCTCTGCCTTTTGTATGCGTGTTGTGTGTGCGTGCCCTTTTATGTGTGTGTGTGTGTGTGCCTATGTGTGTGATTTGTGTGTGTGTGTGTGTTGCGTGTTATTGCGTGTGTCCATATGACCCATCAGTAGCAGAAGTTGACTGCTCCACAGTAGCTGGCTGTCTCACCCCTACATGGTAAAACATTTTGACAATTCAAAGCAAAACAAATGCCTGCCATTCCTACTGGAATAGTAAGCAGCTGATTCATGTATCAGTGTTTGTATATTAGTACAGTATCTCCAGTTCAACCATGTCGCTGCACTACACTGACCTGACCTGCGTTCCAGCACAGGTGCTTGCTATCATGGAGGTGTACAGACATGACATCACTGGCTTTTCTATAGACTCATAATGATTTTGTGTGAGGGTGACTTTGAAAAGCATGTCGCAAAACACGCCATTACAAGAGTATAACTTTCACAGATGATACATTTCATGGATTAAATCGTTCGGTCATAGAGCTCAAATCGTGGCTGTTGCTACTGGGCATTCTCATGGAAAAGGACCCATGAACACCAGCATGTAAAGTTCATAGGACCATATAAAATTGGGTGTCCAATGAAAGCTAAGAGTTTTTATAGTTTGGGGGAAATGAAGGCAAAGATATATTTTTAAACCATTTTCCATTTTAAAAATTAGCCATAAGTAAAGGCTTTGATTTCTGGATAAACAGATGGAAAAGGGTCTTAGAAAACATCTACCAGAAAAAGTCTTGAAAAGTATCAGAAATACATCAAAACTCAATAATTGTGATGTAAAGACCCTTGCCAACTAATATCAACGCTTATATTTCATTTTGGAGAAATTGTTTACCTTGGGTAAATGTATGAAATATTTCCTTGTTCCTTGTAATTCCATTACTTTAAGATATTTCCTCATTTCTCTCCCTCTTGATGATGGAGGATAATGAACGTTCACAGAAGTTACAAGTAATGGTAGACCTACCAATTAGTTATAGTGATTTTACTGATATCAATTATGTTTATGAATTATTAAGTGATTAAAACTCGGAATTACCAAAAAATCTGTAATGAAATTACTGCAACTGAATTGGCTACAATGGGAAATCATAGTAGTCACAAACCACAGTTGGGTCATGTGCTACTGGACTGTATTCTACTGTCCAAACTTGTGAAACATGAGGAGTATGACATTCATATCCATAATGATGCATTTCTGTGTAGTACAGATCAGGGACGCATGATGTCATTCCGTTACCGTAATTCCGTTACCGAGTGTAAATCCACTTCACTTAATGTTGATCAATAACCAAAGTAGATTTTTTCTAACACAGGGTGCCATGTCATAGCTGACACCTCATTATTTATGCAGACATCTTTGAACCTTAATTCAGAGCAGATACTTAACAGAGTTTTTGGAAAACGTGGTCACATAAAAACCTGACGGAGATTTTACCACAATTCCATTACCAAAGTTTGCATCTGCACAGTTATTCCACTAAATTAGTTTTGAGACATTTTTCAGTTGATACTTTTAAAAGTAGTCATTGTGCATAGAGTTGTATGTTTTGTTAAACTTTGAAATCAATGTACTTTTTTGGGCATATACAATATTTGAAAGTGAAATAAAACTGAGTCAAAGCGTTATTCCGTTATCGTGGAATTGCCATACTGTAACTGCAGCATGCAGATCATCTGTCTTCCTGACCTTTATTTCCTTTTCTCTGAAATTGAGATTCATTAGGCCGGCATTTTGAGAAGGCCTCAAAGCACAGCACCCAAAGACTTTCTTGCTCCCACAAAAGAACTGGAGCTGTTCCCACCTTCCTCTTCTATTTCTCTTTCTCAGCTGTAGAAAAGAAAATGATTCATCTTCTCTCCTCCTTTCCTCCTCTTTCCACAGTATCACTTAACATGCTGAGCGAGCCAGAGAACATGGCTTCTGAGATGTTGTAACTTGGAATGGTTGAGGAGATTCTAGAACACAAAACACAAACAACATCAGATCTTCCAGAGAAAAAGAGCGAGATGGCCCTGCAGGGGGAGTCAGTCTAATGTGTTAAAGACCTTCAGCAACCAGCTGCTCTCTAACCCACATAGAGAGGAGAGGCTTTAGACCACTACTTTAGAATTCCACCAATGTTCCAGAACCCACCAGGAGATACATGATTCCTCCTCTGTGTGTGGCTGATGGAATGGGAGGAGGGATGCTGCCTGGAATTAGATGTCTACTGGTGTCATGTTGCATCTGCCTGGGGCTAAGCCTTTCTATACCAGTGGCGATTAGAGAGGTACCATTCCTGGAAGATAAAACAGCTTCCCCAGGTGGTCGAGGTATGCTGCCCTGAATCCACACAGGTTCACCCCCCTGGCCATCCTCTCAGCCCTTATAAGGTCAAATCACAGGTCGGCCGAGAGCAAGAGTGAATCTGTTTTTCAGCATTGAGACGAACTGAGGTATTCGTGGCTGGGAAAAGCATCAAGTATGTAGAAGACATCCTTCAGTGTTTGTTTTCTCTTAATTCCCTGTATGCATCCTGGAATTCTGGACTGCTCGCTGGTGGTGCGTAAAAATACAGACTTGGGGCTTTTTCCAGCTCAGTCTTTGGTAAACACATCAGGAAAGCCTAACAAAATTGGTGTTTTCAGTTTTTGAGTATAAGCATAAACAACCCTTCATTTCTTTTGGCCCTCCTGCAGAAATATGTGCCGATCCTTCCAAGGTTTTGCTGTATCTGTGGGTGTTCTATGCTTCTTCTTTTTGTAATATCTCTTTTTGTCCAGCAGGGTTGGGTTATCACCTCCATCTCAACTCCGAATCATTTCAGAATTCCTCATTCGAAATAAGAGAGATTTTTCAATTGTTAATTGACTGAATTGAGATGGAATGAATCCCAAGTCTGTTGTTCAATGTTTTGTGTTTGTTCTCTTATGCACTATATGTGTGTCGTGTTCTATGTGTTCCAGAACTTCTGGCCCTGGTGTGTGTGTGTGTGTGTGTGTGTGTGTGTGTGTGTGTGTGTGTGTGTGTGTGGCAGGGTTTCTGTTAGCCGGTAAATTGTCCAGGAGAAGAAGGGGGGAAAAAACATTGTGAAATAATGCTCTTTTTTTTTGACTGGTAATGCTTATCGCGAGAGCTGCTCAAACAGCAAATGCATAGGCAACGGAAGGCAGGCTTCATCAGCAAGTCACACACCAATTTGCAATGAGCTGGAAGCAGTATGCATTTTGAAAACATATACAGTACTTAATTGTTTGAAACATCAACATTTTATGACATATTACCTTGCTTCATAGTAGCCTAGCCAAAATCACACCATATCCGTGGGGGCAATCTCCCCTCTTTCTACATTTCAAATGTATATTTTCATCTCTGTCACATGAAACCACTCACTTTTGACAATGGTGTTTTCACGCTAATTTCATTATATACTGAACGTTTGCACGTAGCCTACTGCCTTGTGCGCGTTGCTGCGCTTATAATTTGAAGACATAATAGTTTATAAATATTTTTTAAGCTAAACGTTCTGATCAGATGCATCAGACCCGTTTGCTTTTTCAAGTTTTTTAAATGTAGACTAGGCCAACTGGTTGTATGAATTTGTGATCTATCGTCCCACAACTCTCCCAGAGTCTGTATGGAATAGGTTATTTCTTTATAGACAAGCTGACCAATCGACTAGGTCAACTGTTCTACTATGGGGGATAGTAGATTGACACAGGCTAGTGATTTTGCTGTTCGTTACTCATCTTTTTGGTGGAGGAAAAGTACATGTGGACTGTCATTCTAACATGTTGAAAGTGCTTATCAGAAAGATTATTTTACCCCTTATTCTCCCCAATTGGTAGTTAGTCTTGCCTCATCGCTGCAACTCGCGTACGGACTCAGGAGAGGCGAAGGTCGAGAGCCATGCATCCTCCGAAACACAACCCAACCAAGCTGCACTGCTTCTTGACACAATTACAGCTTAACCCAGAAGCCAGCCGCACCAATGTGTCGGAGGAAACACAGTACACCTGGTGACCGTGTCAGCGTGCACTGTGCCCGGCCCGCCACAGGAGTCGCTGGAGCATGATGGGACAAGGACATCCTGCCAGCTAAACCCTCCCCTCACCCGGATGACACTGGGCCAATTTTGCGCCGACCCATGGGTCTCCTGGTCGCGGCCGGCTGCGACAGAGCCTGGACTCGAACCAGGATCTCTAGTGGCACAGCTAGCACTGCTTGCTATGCAGTGTCTTAGACCACTGCAGCACTCAGGAGGCCTGCTTGTCAGAATTCTTTAAGAAGGACTGCACATCCTTGCAGTTATTACTATTAGGGTTAATAGTAATAACCCTAATCAAAATGTGATTGCTGTCATTCTGAGCACTGTGTGTAGATGCCCTAATCCGGTTACGCACCCAATGCATATGGGTCCGGTAAATTTCTCAAAGGTCCGGTAAATTGAAATGCTACCTGTCAAATGCCTGATGCCACATTTTCCTAATGGAAACCCTGGTGTGTGTGTGTGTCAGTGCATACCTCAGGTCCCTGTTGTGTAGTAAATCATGTCCAGGGAGGGTCATTCAATCAGCCCGTGGAGGAGGTATTGCCGCCCGCTGCCCACACCCCCACTGTTCTTTCACTCACTCTCTCTCTCACTCCTTTTTTATCATCAGCCAGTAATTATGTGCTCCAATAAGAGGAATGTCTTAAGTATCTGAGACACACAGAGCGGTTGATTACCGAGCCTAATGAATTCCCTTTCCTGTCTTCCAGGAACATTCCATAATGCAGATGCCATATAATTGCTTTCTGCAGTACTGCAGTCATTGTGAAAATAAATGTTCCCCACGCTCTCATCCATACCTCCTTTCTTTCTCTCCTTCCATAATTCAAATCATTCTCAGATGTCAATTAAGCCTCTGTGTTCTAGCTTTAACTCAATTAAGCCTCTGTGTTCTAGCTTTAACTAAATTAAGCCTCTGTGTTCTAGCTTTAACTCTATTAAGTTGTATATCTCACTCTGACTGACTCAGCAGACTGACTCAGCAGACTGACTCAGCATTAGCAAACTTCAGTCACTATCAGTCCCAGGCTAAATCCTGGCCTTTCCTGTCACTATCAGTCCCAGGCTAAATCCTGGCCTTTCCTGTCACTATCAGTCCCAGGCTAAATCCTGGCCTTTCCTGTCACTATCAGCCCCAGACGAAATCCACAGCAGCGCCCTGAAAGTTGCAGAAAAGCAACTGTGTGTGTTTGAGTCCATGCATCCACACACACACACACGGGGATGCTAACAGCCTGTGTGTGTTTGAGTCCATGCATCCACACACACACACGGGGATGCTAACAGCCTATGTGTGTTTGAGTCCATGCATCCACACACACACACACTGGGATGCTAACAGCCTGTGTGTGTTTGAGTCCATGCATCCACACACACACACACTGGGATGCTAACAGCCTGTGTGTGTTTGAGTCCATGCATCCACACACACACACTGGGATGCTAACAGCCTGTGTGTGTTTGAGTCCATGCATCCACACACACACACTGGGATGCTAACAGCCTGTGTGTGTTTGAGTCCATGCATCCACACACACACACTGGGATGCTAACAGCCTGTGTGTGTTTGAGTCCATGCATCCACACACACACACACACTGGGATGCTAACAGCCTGTGTGTGTTTGAGTCCATGCATCCACACACACTGGGATGCTAACAGCCTGTGTGTGTTTGAGTCCATGCATCCACACACACACACTGGGATGCTAACAGCCTGTGTGTGTTTGAGTCCATGCATCCACACACACACACTGGGGATGCTAACAGCCTGTGTGTTTGTTTGACTGGGATGCCAGCCTGTGTGTGTTTGAGTCCATCCACACACACACACTGGGATGCTAACAGCCTGTGTGTGTTTGAGTCCATGCATCCACACACACACACTGGGATGCTAACATGAGCATCCACACACACACACACACTGGGATGCTAACAGCCTGTGTGTGTTTGAGTCCATGCATCCACACACACTGGGATGCTAACAGCCTGTGTGTGTTTGAGTCCATGCATCCACACACACACACTGGGATGCTAACAGCCTGTGTGTGTTTGAGTCCATGCATCCACACACACACACTGGGATGCTAACAGCCTGTTTGTGTTTGAGTCCATGCATCCACACACACACACACACTGGGATGCTAACAGCCTGTGTGTGTTTGAGTCCATGCATCCACACACACTGGGATGCTAACAGCCTGTGTGTGTTTGAGTCCATGCATCCACACACACTGGGATGCTAACAGCCTGTGTGTGTTTGAGTCCATGCATCCACACACACACACTGGGATGCTAACAGCCTGTGTGTGTTTGAGTCCATGCATCCACACACACACACACTGGGATGCTAACAGCCTGTGTGTGTTTGAGTCCATGCATCCACACACACACACTGGGATGCTAACAGCCTGTGTGTGTTTGAGTCCATGCATCCACACACACACTGGGATGCTAACAGCCTGTGTGTGTTTGAGTCCATGCATCCACACACACACACACTGGGATGCTAACAGCCTGTGTGTGTTTGAGTCCATGCATCCACACACACACACACTGGGATGCTAACAGCCTGTGTGTGTTTGAGTCCATGCATCCACACACACTGGGATGCTAACAGCCTGTGTGTGTTTGCGTCCATGCATCCACACACACATGGGATGCTAACAGCCTGTGTGTGTTTGAGTCCATGCATCCACACACACACTGGGATGCACACTGGGATGCTAACTGGGAGCCTGTGTGTGTTTGAGTCCATGCATCCAGTCCACACACACACACTGGGATGCTAACAGCCTGTGTGTGTTTGAGTCCATGCATCCACACACACACACACTGGGATGCTAACAGCCTGTGTGTGTTTGAGTCCATGCATCCACACACACACACACTGGGATGCTAACAGCCTGTGTGTGTTTGAGTCCATGCATCCACACACACTGGGATGCTAACAGCCTGTGTGTGTTTGAGTCCATGCATCCACACACACCTACACTGGGATGCTAACAGCCTGTGTGTGTTTGAGTCCATGCATCCACACACAGACACACTGGGATGCTAACAGCCTGTGTGTGTTTGAGTCCATGCATCCACACACACTAGGATGCTAACAGCCTGTATAGATTCTTATATGTTCTAACTGGAACTTGCATTTGGCAGCAAATACACTTACAAGATTCATAGAAGATTCTTGTAATATCTGACTTACATGGGTGGTAAACATTTAGACATAACAGAAATGTTGCATGTATTATATAAAAAACATACCCTTGTAAGGTCTTACACAGTGCATTCGGAAAGTATTCAGACCCCTTGATTTTTTTCCACATTTTGTTACGTTCCAGCCTTATTCTGCAATGGATTTAAAAAAGAATTCCCTCATCAATCTGCACACAATACCCCATAATGACAAAGCAAAAACAGGTACAAAAATAACAATAAATGTATGAACTATCACATTAACATAAGTATTCAGGCCCTTTACTGAGTACTTTGTTGAAGCACCATTGGCAGTGATTACAGCCTCGAGTCTTCTTGGGTATGACACTACAAACTTGGCACACTTGTATTTGGGGATTTTCTCCCATTGTTCTCTGCAGATCCTCTCAAGCTCTGTCAGATTGAATGGGGAGCGTTGCTGCACAGCTATTTTCAGGTCTGCCCAGAGATGTTCGATCGGGTTCAAGTCCGGACTCTGGCTGAGCCACTCAAGGACATTCAGAGACCTGTCCCGAAGCCACTCCTGCGTTGTCTTGGCTGTGTGCTTAGGGTCATTGTCCTGTTGGAAGGTGAACCTTCGCCCCCAGTCTGAGGTCCTCAGCACTCTGGAGCAGGTTTTCATCAAGGATCTCTCTGCACTTTGCTCCGTTCATCTTTCCCTCGATCCTGTCTAGTCTCCCTGCCACTGAAAACCATCCCCACAGCATGATGCTGCCACCACCATGCTTCACTGTAGGGATGGCGCCATGTTTCCTCCAGACATGACACTTAGCATTCTTGCCAAAGAGTTAAATCTTGGTTTCATCAGCCCAGAGAAACATGATTCTCATGGTCTGAGAGTCCTTTAGGTAACTTTTAGCAAACTCCAAGCGGCTGTCGTGCCTTTTATTGAGGAGTGGCTTTCGTCTGGCCACTCTACCATAAAGTCCTGATTGGTGGAGTGCTGCAGAGATGCTTGTCCTTCTGGAACGTTTTCCCATCTCCACAGAGAAACTCTGGAGCTCTGTCAAAGTGATCATTGGGTTCTTGGTTACCTCCCTGACCAAGGCCCTTCTCCCCCGATTGCTTAGTTTGGCCGGGCAGCCAGCTCTAGGAAGAGTCTTGGTGGTTCCAAACTTCTTCCATTTAAGAATGATGGAGGCCACTGTGTTCTTGGGGACAATCCTGTCTCAGAGCTCTGCGGACAATTCCTTCGACCTCATGGCTTGGTTTTTGTTCTGGCATGCTCTGTCAACTGTGGGACCTTATATAGACAGGTGTGTGCATTTCCAAATCATGTCCAATCATCAATTGAATTTACCACAGTTGGACTCCAATCAAGTTATAGAAACATCTCAAGGATGATCAATGGAAACAGGATGCACCTGAGCTCAATTTCGAGTCTCATAGGAAAGGGTCTGAATACTTACGTAAATAAGGTATTTCTGTTTTTGCTTTCTCATTATGGGGTATGTGGAGGAGGGGAAGGAGAGGAGGAGGAGGCAGAGGAGAAATGAGAAGGGGTAGAAGTAATGGTTTTGATAGCAGCAGTGAATTTATTTAGTTACTAAGTAGTGATCTTTCAAAAATAATTTTCACGGTAGTAGTCTGTGACAAATATCAAAGCTACGTACGACTGGGCTTGGTTAAAACCCTGGATGGGAGACCAAATGCGTAGCTGTAGATAAATCAACTGTCCAGTAGGAGGTGCTGCCCAGCCTTAACCATGGAAATGTATACATGAAAATGTATATACAAATATAGTATTTTTTTCTTAAAGTAATTGTCATGGTTTTTCATATGTTGACTTTAAAAAACAACAGTGTGGATCCTATAAGAAAATCATTTATTTTGTAGAGGTTACATTCTCAGAATAACACTTTTCTTATAAAAATGAATTGTTGACTCATGTAATTCATATATTTTGTCTTAAGTATGTCATACCATATCTTTGTATGAAATGCACCACAATCATGTATTAAATTATGATTGTCATATAAGGCATACAAGTTAACACATATACAAATACAGCACAGACATATAAGAAAAAATATATACAATCTTATTAGATTAACTATTAGATTTTTTTTGGTACAAATAATCTGCTTCTGCCATACAATATTCTTATTTGATGTTCATAATTATTTTCCATATGGGAGGTGTGCTCAAACACAACACATATGTACAATCGCCCATGCACACAAACAATCATGTCTGCAGACATTCAGTATGTGCAAACGACTGCACATAGACACATGGAATGCACACAGTCACATAGCAAAACATATGCTTACACACAAGTAGATACACATGCTTGCATAACATGAGAACGTTTCCATGTTGAAGCATAAGCCCTAGGCTATTTTCCTATTCCTTATCCAATGAACTCAAACCTTTCATAATCCCTGGAATGGGTTATTTTAAGAGCTTTTGAACAACCCTGTGTGTTATCAAATGAAGGAGCGGTTGATGGAGAGAGGTGGGAAGGAGTTGAAAATCTGATCCAGTTTCATAACCGTTAAATGAAGCGAGAGAGCGACACTCTCCGTCATCATAAACACTAAGTGTACAAAACATTAAGACCATCTTCCTAATATTGGGTTTAGGTTTGTTCACAGACTGTATTTGAAACCAAGGAAACGTTTTACAATGAAACTGTCCCCATCTGCCAACTGTTCACTGTGTCCCCTAAACCAGGTATGCACATTCCTTCATATGTTGGATGCAAAAAAAAAGTTGTCTCTAAGATGGCAACCACCACACTCTCAGCATGGTTTCCGCTTGGGGAGGGAGTATACGGGTGGGTGGATGGGGACTGAGGGGGGGAATGGGTTGGAGTTATCTTTGTGTGCATTTCTTTGATTTTCTTTGTACCTGTCACATCTGCTCCTGCATTGCCCTCTACTGCTCATCCTGTGTCTCCTTGACCTGCAGCCACTCCCCCAGTACTCTCTCCCTCTCCCTCTCCCTCTCCCTCTCCCTCTCTCTCTCTGTGTGTGTGTGAGATTGTGTGGGCGGAGACAGGTGTGCTAGAGTCAGAGCAGATCCCCACCAGCTGCAACCTGTTCCATAATCAAGACCTCTACAAATACTCAGCCCTCCCACTTCCACGCTGCTAGCTTGTAATCTCTGCTCAGTCAGTCTACGTTTCTAGCCGTTTGTTACTATTCAGATCCTGTTATCCTGTTGTGCCTGGTTTCCTTGCCTGATGCTGTTTACCTTTACGCTCCAGTTCTGCCTACTCTGACTCTGGTCCCTGTCTCCAGTCCCTCATTCTGTTGCTCTGTCCTGGATTCCCCATTCTACTACTCCCTTGGATTCCCCTCCGGACCTGCTTACCCTGTCTCAACCCCTCTCGCTCCAGCCTCAGCCTCCGCACCTGGTTTCCAGCTACCCGCCCGAGCTTCCCCTGACCTGCAATCCATCTCCCCTGTGTTTCAATAAATACCCTGGTTACTTTATCCCAGTCTCCTCGTCTGAGTCTGCTCTTGGGTTCCCCTGTTCCACTCCGCGTAACAGTACGATCTGGCCAAAGAAATGAACCCAGCAGACTCTGCTACTCTCCACCAAAGCCTTGTCGGCCAAGGTACCCTGCTCGAGCAACATGACCAAGCCCTGAAGACCCTTCTGGAGCACATCAAGGAGTTTTCACAGAGCCTGTCTGACCTATAGGGCCGACCCTTCACCCAGAGCTCACAACCAGTTCCAAGTCCTTTTCCTCTGCTCCGGGAGCCGTTTGATCCGACTCCCGAGCGTTACGATGGCAACCTCGGAGCTTGCAGAGCCTTTTGGTACAATTTTCACTAGTATTTGAGCAACAGCCCTGCTCTTATGCTAGCGAACGGGCCAAGATTTCCTTTCTGATTGGCTGCCTCTGTGGAGCAGTGCTTTCCTGGGCCACGGTGGTGTGGGAGAGACAGTCCCCCATCTGCTTCTCCTACTCCAGATTCACAGAGGAGATGAAGAAAGTCTTCAACCACCCGGTCTGCGGTAAGGATGCTGCTAAACGACTCCTGTCCCTCCGTTAAGGCACCCCATAGTGTTACTGATGGCATGTGATGGCATGTGAGTTCCGCACCATTGCCGCTGAAAGTAGCTGGAATGAGGAGGCCCTTCAGGACGAGTTGTCCAGGGATGAGCCTGATGGACTTGATGAACTCATCTCTCTCGCTATCCGCATCAACAACCGTCTCCGTGAGCGTTGGAGGGAGAGTAGGTAGGGTTGCATGTCCCATAACATCTTCTCCAGTACCTTGTCCTCCTTCTCCGACTGCATCCCATCCCCAGGCTCGTCCAGATCCTGAACACATGCAGCTCGACCGGGCCCATCTCTCTCCAGAGGAGAGGCAACGAGGAATCGGTGCTAGGAGCTGCCTATACTGTGGACAGGTTGGTCACTTTGTCTCCACTTGTTCCCTGCGTCCAGCAAAAGAAGGGGCTTGGCAGTAGTGAGGGATATACTGTTGAACCAAATCGCTTGCCCAGAGCCAGGCTTTTCCTCTGTCTGCTCTCATCGATTCGGGCGCCGACGAGAGCTTCCTGGACCGAGGTGTCGTTACCCAGTTGGGCCTGGACACTGTCCCACACTCACCCCTCGATGCCAACGCTCTCAATGGATAGCTCCTCGCTTGTGTGTGAGAGAACCGTCCCTGTCATCCTGCGTCTCTCTGGAAATCAGCAGGAAAAGATCAGTTTCCACATAATCGACTGTCCTTACTCTCCCCTGGTTATTGGCCATCCATGGTTAAAGCTACACAACCCACAGATTGACTGGACCGCCGGAAAGTTAATCATTTGGAGTCACACTAATTGTTTACATTCTGCCCTTCCCCCCGCCTTGTCTGTACCCCAGTTCATTCCAGAACCGTCATCAGTTCCTCCCGAGTATCACGATCACGATCTAGCTCCTGTGTTCAGCAAGCACCACGCCCTGTTGCTGACGCCTCATCGGCCGTAGACTGCACCATTGACCTCCAGCCTGGAGCTCCTCTCCCCAGTAGCCAGTTGTTTAACCTCTCTCGTCCTGAGCAAGAGGCTATGGAGAGGTACATTCAGGATTCTCTGGCTGCAGGACTTATCAAGTCAACTTCCTTCCCCGGTGGGTGCTGGGTTTTTCTTTATGAAGAAGAAGGATGGGTCACTGAGGCCGTGCATAGACTTCCGTGGGCTGAATAATATCACTGTTAAGAACAAGTACTCCTTGCCACTCATCAGCTCTGCTTTTGCCCCCCTCCATCGTGCCACGGTGTTTACCAAACTCGACTTCCAGAATGCCTAAAACCTTGTCCGCATAAGAGAGGGGGACAAGTGGAAGAATGCGTTCAACACACCACTTGGTCACTGAGTATTTGGTCATGCCTTTTGGTCTTACTAACGTCCCTGCTGTTTTCCAAAACCTAGTCAATGATGTGCTGAGGGATGTGATTGGAAGCTTCGTTTTTGTCTATTTAGATGACATCCTGTTTTCCCGAAGGACCCTGAGGCTCACCAGCAACACGTTGGCCAAGTTCTTCAACGGCTGTTGGAGAATAATCTTTTTGATAAAGCTGAAAAATGTGAGTTCCATGCTGCCACAGTGTCTTTCCTGGGTTATATTATTGCACAGGGACAGTTACGTATGGACCCTGCCAAGGTCATGACAGTCACAGAGTGGCCTGTGCCCTCTAACCTGAAGCAGCTACAGCGTTTCCTGGAGTTTGCACATTTTTACAGACGTTTAATTCGCAACTACAGCCGTCTGGCTGCACCTCTCACCACTCTCACCTCCACCTCCACCCCGTTCCACTGGACTCCTGAGGCAGAGGCAGCATTCCTGAAACTCAGGCGTCGCTTCACCTCCGCTCTGGTCCTTACTCAGCCCGACCCAGAACTCCAGTTCATCGTCGAGGTGGATGCCTCTGACACCGGGTTAGGTGCTGTTCTGTCTCAACGTTCCACCTCTAGTCAGAAGGTCCACCCATGTGCATTCTTTTCTTGTAAGCTCTCACCTGCAGAGAGGAATTTTGACTTCAGAAACCAGGAACTCCTGGCAGTTAAGCTGGCTCTGGAGGAATGGCGTCCCTGGCTGGAGGGCTCTGTAACCCCCTTCATCGTGTGGATTGACCATAAAAAAAAACAGACCACCAAAAGTCTGAACTCCCGGCAAGCCAGGTAGGCCTTGTTCTTCGGTAGATTAAATTTCACACTCACTTATCGCCCTGGTTCAAAGAATACCAAGCCTGATGCCCTCTCTCGCCAGTTCACCACCGACAACACGGGTACCGAGCCAGAAGTCATTTGTGCCACCCACCTGCATCGTTGCACCCGTCACCTGGGAGATCAAGTCTCGTATCCGCCAGGCTCAGCAGAACCAGCCTGACCCGGGTAACGGTCCTTGTAATGCTCTGTTTGTTCCAGATTGTGTTCGCTCTGATGTTCTTCAGTGGGGCCGTTCTAACCACCTCACCTGTCACCCTGGTATGAACCGGACCCTCGCCTTCCGGACCCTCCGCTGGACGGGTTGGCTCTTCTGCTGCCTGGCAGGCTGCTATCACAAAGAGAGGAGAAATCAGAAGCAGGCTGTGGTGAATTGGTTTGAGGCTAGATGGCTGGCGGTTTGGCTGGCTGTTTAGCTGGCTGCTTGACTGACTGACTGGAGAGATGGCTGACTGGAGAGATGCCTGGTGTGTGTACTTTTTGAGTCAGTCTGGGATGGTTTGTTTTGAGCAGACTGTAGAGAAGTAAATTACTTTTTCAAGTGTTTACAGTAATGTTTTCCTGATTCTCTCTTCACAGCAATAACTCATTTAACATACATTTTCTGAGGATTCACTGTAAAGGCATTTTAGCATAGCTGCTTCAGCCTAGATAATAATGTACAATTGTGATGAACATAAAAAGACCTGTAGGCCTGGGGGAAACTATAAACATTGTTCCATTTCTCTTCAGCTTCAGCTATTTTTCTGTAAACACTCATCTGCCTGACATTAGCCCTGAGCCAGAAGATTCTGATTATTATAAGCCTGGCTGTTTCAATCAGTTTTAATGGGCTGACACTGGAGAGTCATGCATGGAGCAAAACACCCACCCAATCAAGAGAAAGAACCTGGAAGGTGGCTGGTGAGAAGCCAGCCACACACACACACACACACACATATTGGCTTATCGAGTTGGAAATGATCTCCTCCAGTCCATTCTACAGCAGTCTTCACTCTATATCTATAAATAGAAGGCTCACCTTGTGCTCTGGCTTTTCAATACATATCATTTATCTAACGGCTATAGCCACATAAATGGAACAAAATAATGGGACTGGTTTTACCCAATTTTTGACCCAAATATATATTTTTTAAATAATATGAGAGAGTTCTATGCGGACAAAGAGTGTCCATGAACTGAGGGACTATTTGAAAGGAACTGATTTACGAGGAAGAATGGAGTGATTATAGTGTCTGTACAATGTAAAGGGATTTAGTTTGAGAAACCGGGGACCTCGCTTTTACAGTTCCCTGCTCCTTGCAGAGGACTTAAGCTTATCCTGTTGATGAAAAGACACTGTGCTCCCGAAGTGGCACCATATTGGCAAGCGCAATATTTTTGACCAGAATCCTATGCGGCCTTATTGTAGTGCACTATATAAGGAATAACGTGTCATTTCTGGACGCAACCACTTTATTTCTATGCGGTTCCAGTGTGAACTAGCAGTCCCTAGTAAAGCCTTAAGCCCTTTATAGCCCAGTTCCTTCCCCTGTGTTTCCTCTCCTCTCTGCCTCCTCCTTTAGATGGACCCCTGGTCCCTACTGGTTACATCAGTGTCTGTCTGACCCCTTGTTTCGTACTGCAGGAAAAAAGAAACTCCTTCTTCTGGAAAAGCCCTTCATTAACATTTATGGGAAACCTCATGGCCCACTCTCGCTTTTTTCTTTTCCCCCTCCCATTAAAATAATTTTAAAAAACATACTTTCCTTTTTTCTTTCTTTTTCCATCCATATTCCACTCCCATAGTCTGTGTGTACATGGCTGCTTTGTTGGGAAATCCCTCCTCAATAGGCAGTTAGTTTGTACTATGGCTGGTTGGCAGAAAACTCCCATTTTTCCCTTGGGGAACACATCCATCACATTCTTTGGAAAGTCTGTGTGTTGCCGTATGGTATGGGATTCTCTTACTGGAAAAGCACAGAGGTGTGTGTGTGTGTGTTTTCAAAACCATTGAATTGTTCTGGAGCAGAACAGAGAACAAATCGCTGGGAACACCTAAAAAGTGAAATGAAATGGAAAAAGAAGGATTATACTGTCAGAGGGTAACTACAGTGAGTGTAGGGATTATCAACCCATGTTATTTGATGTTGAATTGATGATTTTCAGTGCTTCTGAACACTTACCGCTGGTGTAAGGTGACTTATGTTAGTTGACAACCGAACCAAATGTAAATAAAAACTAGACGTTGAACTGTGGGATGAGTCTTTAACCTGACGCCAGAGTTTTTATATAGAGTCACACCTACAGTAGGGTTGACATTTCCTCTGAATGACTCAGTCAGTACCCTCTGAAGCCTGGTGGTTCCTCTGACCTCCATGGAGGGGGTTCCTCTCTCCCTTAGAAGCCCAGAGCAGGCTAACCCTGCGTGGGCTGAGCTCCCCCACCTCCAGCTTCATTCTTCCAGGCGTGGGAGGATGAGAGAGGAGAGGGGGATTCCTTTAGCGATTTGTATCACCCTTCTCCTCATCTCTCCCTCTCTCTCTTCCCCCTCTCCAGCTCTCCTTCTCTCGCGTTCTCTTTTTAAATACCAGTCTCCTTCTCCCATCTCAACTCTGATCCTCTCAAAGCATCAAAACATATATTTTTTAAATTTCCCTCTCTGGAAGGGTCATCTGAGGTCACATTCTAGGAGACATAAGTTCAGGAGAAATGTTTGTTTGAACATTCCTCACATTCACCGCACGAGCTCTATGATTCAGTGTGTGCGCATGGGTGGTCCCGGGAATCAAACCCATTATCCTGGCGTTGCAAGTGTCATGCTCTACCAACTGAGCTACAGAGGACCACAGTGTTGAGTATTTGGTATGGTGGAGTCAGTCAGGACAGTGTTAAGTAATTCACTGCTCCGCTACAGATGTGGGTGGTCCTGTGTAAGTGCCCAGGTAGGCCAAAGGTGGGCTGGGTGTAGAGTTTCCTTCCACTTTAGCCAGAGAAAGGAAAAGTAACCATACAGCTATAAGGGGGAGGCTGTGACGGTCATGTAATTTTGGATAATGGTTATTGGCCAGTAAAATTACCGCGGTCTCCGTAATTACCATTCGATTAGCCAAATATATACACTGAACAAAAATATAAATACAATATTTGGGGTGGCAGGTAGCCTAGTGGTTAGAGCATTGGGCCAGTAAAGGAAAGGTTGCTAGATCAAATCCCTGAGCTGACAAGGTAAAAATCTGTCGTTCTGCCCCTGAACAAGGCAATTGTTCCTAGGCTGTCATTGTAAATAAGAATTAACTGACTTGCCTAGTTAAATAAATAAAAATACCAAAAAATGTGTTGGTTTCATGAGGTGAAATAAAAAATCCCAGAAGTGTTCCATATGCACAAAAAGCTTATTTCTCTGATGAAACAGCATGACAATTACATAGGTGCACCTTGTGCTATGGACATTAAAAGGCACTTTTATAATGTACAGGTTTGTCACACAACACAATGCCACATGTCTCAAATTTTGAGGGAGCGTGCAATTGGCATGCTGACTGCAGAAATGTCCACTAGAGCTATTGCCAGAAAATGTCATGTTAATTTCTCTACCATAAGCTGCCTCCAACGTTGTTTTAAAGAATTTGGCAGTACGTCGCACCAAAGTACGTTCATCTCTAGGAGACAGAACGCGTCTCCTTCCTGAGCGGGATGATGGCTGTGTGGTCCCATGGTGTTTATACTTGTGTACTATTGTTTGTTCAGATGAACATGGTACCTTCAGGCGTTTGGAAATTGCTCCCAAGGATGAACCAGACTTGTAGAGGTCTACAATTTCTATTCTGAGGTCTTGGCAGATTTCTTTTGATTTTCCCATGATGTCACACAAAGAGGCACTGAGTTTGAAGGTAGGCTTTGTGTCATGCACAAATTACTTGTGTCATATATTAGCCTGAGTAGCAGGCAGGTTACTCTGGGCACCTTATTCATCCAAGCTACTCAATACTGCCCCCAGCCATAAGAAGTTAACAAACTACAGTTTTGGCAAGTCGGTTAGGACATCTGCTTTGTGCATGACTGCATATTATTAGCATATTATTAGTAGATTTCGAATGAAAACACTCTGAAATTTCAAAAACAGTTTGAGTGATGTCTGTGAGTATAACAGAACTCATATGGCAGGCAAAAACCTGAGAAAGAAATCCAACCAGGAAGTGGGAAATCTGAGATTGGTAGTTTTTCAACTCTTTGCCTATCGAATATACAGTGTCTATGGGGTCAAATTGCACTTCCTAAGGCCTGCGCGTCATGAATTTGGATTACTGGGCTAAACGTGCGAACAAAAGGAGGTATTTGGACATTTATTGTGGAACTGGGATTCCTGGGAGTGCATTCTGATGAAGATCATCAACGGTAAGTGAATATTTATAATGTTATTTCTGACTTCTGTTGACTCCACAACCTGGCGGATATCTGTATGGCTTGATTTGTTGTCTGAGCGCTGTAGATTATTGCATGGTGTGCTTTTTCGGTAAAGCTTTTTTGAAATCTGACACATTTTATCTCTATTTCTGCTTTTTGTGACTATTTCTGCTTTTTGTGAAAAAAATGGCTGTGTTTTTCTGTGACTAGGTGCAGACCTAACATAATCATTTGGTGTGCTTTCGTCGTAAAGCCTTTTTGAAATCAGACACTGTGGTGGAATTAACAACAAGTTTATCTTTAAAATGTTGTAAAATACTTCTATGTTTGAAGAATTTTAATCGTGAGATTTCTGTTGTTTTGTATTTGGCGCCCTGCACTTTCACTGGCTGTTGTCATATCAATCCCGTTAGCGGGATTCTTAACAAGAAATTTGTAGGGTGGTTGAAAAACAAGTTTTAATGAGTCCAACCTAAGTGTATGTAAACTTCCGACTTCAACTGTATGTGTTTTATATATATATATATATATATATATAAACACACACACACACACACAGTATACACTCACCGGACAGTTTATTAGGTATTAGGCCGTGTCTCCAGCTTGCATAGCGTAGCAGCGACTTCGGAAATTGGCTCCCTGACTAATCTAGTGCTACTCATTGGACCCTATGATCACTTGGCTGCACATGCCTATGCCTTGTCTATTGCTGTTTTGGTTAGTGCTTGTCTTATTTCACTGTAGAGCCCCTAACCCTACCCAATATGCCTTAGGTAGCCCTTTTGTTCCACGCCCCCACACATGCGGTGACCTCACCTGGCTTAACTGGTGCCTCTAGAGACAAAACCTCTCTCATCGTCACTCAATGCCTAGGTTTACCTCCACAATACTCACATCCTACCATACCCATGTCTGTACATTATGCCTTGAATCTATTCTTCCGTGCCCAGATATCAGCTCCTTTTATTCTCTTTTCCGAACACACTAGGAGACCAGTTCTTATAGACTTTAGCCGTACCATTATCCTACTCCTCCACCCCGTGAGAGCCCTCTGTTGCCATGAAATGATGGGGTCATGATGAGCTAACCAGGGAAGGCCCAGTACCACGGGAAACACAGGAGAGTCAATGAGGAAGAGACTAATTCTCTCCTCATCACCCCCCTGCGTCACCATGACCAGGGAGATGGTGGCTTCCCTGATTAGCCCGGACCGTAATGGTCGACTATCCAGAGCGTGTACCGGGAAAGGTCAAACCACAGGAAAAATGGGGACCCTAAACTAAGGGCGAACGCTGTGTCGATAAATTTCCCAGCCAGGCCTGAATCGACGAGCACCTTATGCTGGGAATGCGGGGAAAACTCTGGAAAACACACAGGTACAAACAGGTGGAAAACAGAGGACTCTGGATGAGAGTGTTGCAGACACACCTGGGGTGACGCCAGATTGCCCTGCCTGCTGCCTCGACTCCCAGAGGGACCAACCCGCCACCACCGTGTGTCCTCTGCAGCCACAGATGGTGCACGTGAAGGCCCCTCCTCCAGCCTCCCTAAGCGTAGCCCCTCCCAGCTCCATGGGCACCGGAGTGTGGGTGCTGGAAGATGGAACCGACAGAGCCCTCTCTGGACGTCCGTGGGTGACCAATAGGTTATCCAACCGGACGGACAGATGCACCAGTTGGTCAAAAGTGATGGTGGCATCCCTGCAGGCCAACTCCCGTTGGACGTCCTCGCACAGGCTGCATCGGGAGTGGTCAATAAGTGCCCTGTCGTTCCATCCTGCTACAGCGACAGAAGTCCGGAATTCCAGGGCGAACTCCTGGGCGTTCCTCGTCCCCTGCCTCAAGTGGAAGAGCCGTTCCCCCGCCGCTCTACCCTCGGGTGTATGGTCGAAGACGGCCCGGAAGCGGCCGGTGAACTCCTCGAAGTGGTCCAACGCCGCGTCTCCTTCTCCCCACACGGCTTTTGCCCACTCCAGAGCTCTCCCCGAGAGGCATGAGACGAGGGCCGACACCCTCTCCCTTCCCGAGGGAGCTGGGTGAACGGTGGCCAGGTATAGGTCCAGTTGTAATAGGAACCCCTGGCACCGTGCTGCTGTCCCATCATACTCCCTGGGAAGGGAGAGACGCATCCCACTGGGACTGGATCCAGGAGGGACGGGTAGATGTGACCCCGATTGCGCTGGTCGAGGCGCTGGATAAACTTCCTGTCTCTCCCAACGGTCCATGGTCTGGACAACACGATCCATCGTGGCACCGAGATGTTGCAGCTTTGCCGAATGTTCAAGGATGCGCTCCACGACTCCTCTGACAGGGGTACCTGCTCCTGCTGACTCCATGGGTGGTGTGAAATTCTGTCAAGGTTGTGCGCTACTGGTACGAAGTCAGGTGCAAGAGAGCAGTGAGTTGTGATCAGGCGCACTTTTATTTTGCAAAAGCACAAAAGACAGACGCAACTGCGTCAAAAATTCTCCAGCTACAGTCAAAAGTCAATAAGCGCGAAAACATTCACAAATATACAAATGTATGACAAATACATACAACGGGTCAAAATACGATACCCGGGGGAAAACCAGTCTGGCACATCACACTAAACCCACAACAAAACAATTTCACACAAAGACATGGGGGGAGAACAGAGGAATAAATACATGCAGTGTGATTAGGGAATGTAAACCAGGTGTGCAGGGAACAAGACAAAACAAATGGAACAATGAGAAAATGGAACGGC
Source organism: Oncorhynchus nerka (assembly GCF_034236695.1). Lineage (NCBI taxonomy): Eukaryota > Metazoa > Chordata > Actinopteri > Salmoniformes > Salmonidae > Oncorhynchus > Oncorhynchus nerka. The sequence goes on along the minus strand of NC_088419.1, from coordinate 80,822,084 downwards.
GATGGCTAGAAAGCCGGTGATGCCGAACGCCGCCCGAACAAGGAGAGGCGTTGACTTCGGCGGAAGTCGTGACAGGCCCTCACTACATATTCGTCACCAAACCCACTGACTCCAGGTCATCTATTAGTCTAGGTAAAGCCCCTCCTTATCTTAAAACTTCTTCGATATAGGGGGCGCTCTTTTAATTTTTTGATAAAAAAACGTTCCCGTTTTAAACAAGATATTTTGTCACGAAAAGATGCTCGACTATGCATATAATTGCCAGCTTTGGAAAGAAAACACTCTGACGTTTCCAAAACTGCAAAGATATTATCTGTGAGTGCCACAGAACTGATGCTACATGCGAAACCAAGATGAAATTTCAAACAGGAAAAGCCCTAGATTTTGAAGGCGCTGTGTTCCAATGTCTCCTTATATGGCTGTGAATGCGCCAGGAATGAGCCTACACTTTCTGTCGTTTCCCCAAGATGTCTGCAGCATTGTGACGTATTTGTAGGCATATCATTGGAAGATTGACCATAAGAGACTACATTTACCAGGTGCCCGCTTGGTGTCCTCCGTCGAAATTATTGTGTAATCTCCAGCTGCGTGTATTTCTTTCAGAGGAGAAACCCAACTGCCACGAATGATTTATCATCGAATAGATATGTGAAAAACACCTTGAGGATTGATTCTAAACAACGTTTGCCATGTTTCTTTCGATATTATGGAGTTAATTTGGAAAAAAGTTTGGCGTTGTAATGACTGAATTTTCGTTTTTTTTCTTAGCCAAACGTGATGAACAAAACGGAGCGATTTCTCCTACACAAATAATATTTTTGGAAAAACTGAACATTTGCTATCTAACTGAGAGTCTCCTCATTGAAAACATCCGAAGTTCTTCAAAGGTAAATTATTTTATTTGAATGCTTTTCTTGTTTTTGTGAAAATGTTGCCTGCTGAATGCTAGACTTAATGCTATGCTAGCTATCAATACTCTTACACAAATGCTTGTGTAGCTATGGTTGAAAAGCATATTTTGAAAATCTGAGATGACAGTGTTGTTAACAAAAGGCTAAGCTTGTGAGTGAATATATTTCTTTCATTTCATAAGTATTTGATCACCTACAAACAAGCAAGATTTCTGGCTCTCACAGACCTGTAACTTCTTCTTTAACTAGTTGCTCCTACCCTCTACTTTTTTGAACATTTTGTTAAAAATCGCGCAACATTTCAGCGCCCTGCTACTCATGCCAGGAATATAGTACGTTCATATGGTTAGAATGTGTGGATAGGAAACCCTCGGACGTTTTTAAAACTGGTTAAATCACGACTGTGGCTATTACATAACGTGCGTTACATCGGAAAGCGCAGGAAAACCTGATCACAGAAAATGGAAATAAATATCCTTGCGCCAATTCCAGCAATTGTTAACAGTGAGCCGAATTAGATAAGACCGAGCATTCAACTCCCACAGCATCCCCATGTTGTCTAGAGTCTTGTGAATTGAATCCTCTTTGATTCTTGGTTGAACCGAAACAGGGGCACCACTTACCTCCGGTCTCCGCCCAGATCATTCCGGAAGAGCTCTCTCGTGAAATTTTTCCAAGACGACAGCTAATGATTTTGACATCGCCTATGGATGATTTTTATCGCTTATTAACGTTTACTAATACCTAAAGTAGCATTACAAACGTATTTGAAGTGTTTTGTGAAAGTTTATCGTCTACTTTTTGAATTTTAAAAAATGACGTTACGTTGTGAAATCGCTGTTTTTTTCGTTTATCACACAGTCTACATATAACGATATCTTGGCTTTATATGGCCCGATTTAATCGAAATAAAGACCCAATAGTGTTTATGGGACATCTAGGAGTGCCAACAAAGAAGATGGTGAAAGGTAATGACTGTTTTCTATTTTATTGTGCGGTTTGTGTAACGCCGAAATGCTAATTATTTTGTTTACGTCCCCTGCTGTGCTTTTGTGTTGTAGTGTATTGGTGCATGCTATCAGATAATAGCTTCTCATGCTGTCGCCGAAAAGCATTTTAAAAATCTGACTTGTTGCCTGGATTCACAACGAGTGTAGCTTTAATTTGATACCCTGCATGTGTATTTTAATGAACTTTTGAGTTTTAACTAATACTATTAGCATTTAGCGTAGCGCATTTGCATTTCCAGAGCTCTAGTTGGGACGCAAGCGTCCCAAGTAGAGGCAAGAGGTTAAGAGGCTCCTCTGTCCTCCACTCGTTACCTGTATTAATGGCACCTGTTTGAACTTGTTATCAGTATAAAAGACACCTGTCCACAACCTCAAACAGTCACACTCTAAACTCCACTATGGCCAAGACCAAAGAGCTGTCAAAGGACACCAGAAACAAAATTGTAGACCTGCACCAGGCTGGGAAGACTGAATCTGCAATAGGTAAGCAGCTTGGTTTGAAGAAATCAACTGTGTGAGCCATTATTAGGAAATGGAAGACATACAAGACCACTGATAATCTCCCTCGATCTGGGGCTCCATGCAAGATCTCACCCCGTGGGGTCAAAATGATCACAAGAACGGTGAGCAAGAATCCCAGAACCAGACGGGGGGGCCTAGTGAATGACCTGCAGAGAGCTGGGACCAAAGTAACAAAGCCTACCATCAGCAAGGGCATTGAAGATGAAACGTGGCTGGGTCTTTCAATATGACAATGATCCCAAACACACCGCAACGAAGGAGTGGCTTCGTAAGAAGCATTTCAAGGTCCTGGAGTGGCCTAGCCAGTCTCCAGATCTCAACCCCATAGAAAATCTTTGGAGGAAGTTGAAAGTCTGTGTTGCCCAGCAACAGCCCCAAAACGTCACTGCTCTATAGGAGATCTGCATGGAGGAATGGGCCAAAATACCAGCAACAGTGTGTGAAAACCTTATGAAGACTTACAGAAAACATTTGACCTCTGTCATTGCCAACAAAGGGTATATAACAAAGTATTGAGATAAACTTTTGTTATTGACCAAATACTTATTTTCTACCATAATTTGCAAATAAATTCATAAAAAATCCTACAATGTGATTTTCTGGATTTTTTTTCTCACTTTGTCTGTCATAGTTGAAGTGTACCTATGATGAAAATTACAGGCCTCTCTCATCTTTTTAAGTGGGAGAACTTGCACAATTGGTGGCTGACTAAATACTTTTTTGCCCCACTGTATATATATTTTTATTGCTATGACGGTTATTTTATTTTCATGACAGTCTTCAATTGTAATCATTGATTACAAGGCTATACAGTAATTGTACCAGCCTTAGTACCTAGTGCCTTCACATTCTAGGCCATTTTTAGAACTTCTTTTTCTTTAAAGATCAAAGGACTTTCAAAGGCATTATAGTCAGAATTGATGTCCCCCTTTTGAAGTTATCTTCTTTGGTACTATGGCCTACATGGTTGTCGTAAAAACCCTTCTGGTCACAGAATGTATCATTGTGTCAGTAGCATTTAATAGAGCCTATTGAAAGTGAATGCAAGCCATGTGTCTCCTGTAAAGAGGCCTGTTAAAAGTTGGAGTGACTGACCGCTGTGTGTGTGTGTGTGTGTGTGTGTGTCTTCACCCTCCCTGATGGGCTGACTGTTATTTTTGATTGGGCAGAGGCGGGGGGGGGCGTAGAGGGGTAGAGAGGTGTGTGTGTGTGTCTTCACCCTCCCTGATGGGCTGACTGTTATTTTTGATTGGGCAGAGGCGGGGGGGGGGGGGCGCGTAGAGGGGTAGAGAGGTGTTGGAGGGATAGAGAGGTGTTGGAGAGATGTAGTAGGAGGGGTGTAGGAGGGGTGGAGAGATATAGGAGGGCTAGAGGGGTGTAGGAGGGGTGGAGAGATGTAGGAGGGCTAGAGGGGTGTAGGAGAGGTGGAGAGAGGGGTGGGAGGGGTAGAGAGGTGTAGGGGGGGTAGAGGGGGTGTAGGGGTACAGTCCCTGGTGGTCAAGGCAATACAGGAAGGAATCCAACAGACTAAAACCTCTTTGTTCTGTCTGAGTTGGAGTAGAGTTACAAAGAGGCAACCCATACCCTCTCCCACACACACACACACACACACACCTTCCACAAACCATGTTGCCACCCCTCTCTACTCGCTATATTTGTGGAGCCGTCAGAGCACAGTGTGAATGTAAAATGTGTGAAATGGCTAGCTAGTTAGCGGGGTGCACGCTAATACTTTCCAGGTCTATGCCCAAACAGTTCGAGCTTCTAATCTTAAAAATGAATCTCTCCAGAATTAAATCTCTCACTGTTATAGACCCCCCTCAGCTCCCAGCTGTGCCCTGGACACCACATGTGAATTTATTGCCCCCCATCTATCTTCAGAGTTCGTTCTGTTATTTGACCTAAACTGGGATATGCTTAACGCCCCGGCAGTCCTACAATCTAAGCTAGATGCCCTCAATCTCACAGAAATGATCAAGGAACCCACCAGGTACAACCCTAAATCCGTAAACATGGGCACCCTCCTAGATATTATCCTGACCAACTTGCCCTCCAAATACACCTCTGCTGTTTTCAATCAGGATCTCAGCGATCACACTTCTGCGGGCAGGCCTTTCTAATCGACCTGGCCCAGGTATCCTGGAAGGATATTGACCTCATCCCATCTGTCAAGGATGCCTGGTCATTCTTGAAAAGTAATTTCCCCACCATCTTAAATGAGCATGCCCCTTTAAAAAAATATAGAAGTCTGGAAGGAGAGTTTACAGTCTAACCAGACACCTAGGTATTTCTAGTTGTCCACATATTCTAAGTCAGAGCCGTCCAGAGTAGTGATGTTGGACAGGCGGGCAGGTGCAGGCAGCGATCGGTTGAAGAGCATGCATTTAGTTTTACTTGTATTTAAGAGAAATTGGAGGCCCACGGTAGGAGAGTTGTATGGCATTGAAGCTCGTCTGGAGGGTTGTTAACACAGTGTCCAAAGAATGGCCAGATGTATACAGAATGGTGTCTTCTGCGTAGAGGTGGATCAGAGACTCACCAGCAGCAAGAATGACATCATTGATGTATATAGAGAAGAGAGTCAGTCCAATAATTGAACCCTGTGGCACCCCCATAGAGATTGCCAGAGGCCCGGACAACAGACTCTGCGATTTGACACACTGAACTTTATCAGAGAAGTAGTTGGTGAACCAGGCGAGGCAATCATTTGAGAAACCAAGGTTGTCGAGTCTGCCGATGAGGATGTGGTGATTGACAGAGTCGAAAGCCTTGGCCAGGTCAATGAATACGGCTGCACAGTATTGTTTCTTATCGATGGCGGTTAAGATATCGTTTAGGACCTTGAGCGTGGATGAGTTGCACCCATGACCAGCTTTGAAACCAGATTGCATAGCGGAGAAGGTATGGTGGGATTCGAAGTGGTCGGTAATCTGTTTGTTGACTTGGATTTTGAAGACCTTAGAAAGGCAGGGTAGGATAGATATAGGTCTGTAGCAGTTTGGGTCAAGAGTGTCCACCCCTTTGAAGAGGGGGATGACCGCCGCTGCTTTCCAATCTTTGAGAATCTCAGATGACACGAAAGAGAGGTTGAACAGGCTAGTAATAGGGGTGGCAACAATTTCGGCAGATAATTTTAGAAAGATAGGGTCCAGATTGTCTAGCCCGGCTGATTTGTAGGGGTCCAGATTTTGCAGCTCTTTCAGAACATCTACTGACTGGATTTGGGAGAAGGAGAAATGGGGAAGGCTTGGGCGAGTTGCTGTGGGGGGTGCAGTGCTGTTGACCGGGGTAGGGGTAGCCAGGTGGAAAGCATGGCCAGCCGTACAAAAATGCTTATTGAAATTCTCAATTATAGTGGATTTATCGGTGGTGACAGTGTTTCCTATCTTCAGTGCAGTGGGCAGCTGGGAGGAGGTGTTCTTATTCTCCATGGACTTTACAGTGTCCCAGAACTTTTTTGAGTTTGTGTTGGAGGAAGCAAATTTCTGCTTGAAAAAGCTAGCCTTGGCTTTTCTAACTGCCTGTGTATATTGGTTTCTAGCTTCCCTGAAAAGTTGCATATCACGGGGGCTGTTCGATGCTAATGCAGAACGCCATAGGATGTTTTTGTGTTGGTTAAGGGCAGTCAAGTCTGGAGAGAACCAAGGGCTATATCTGTTCCTGGTTCTAAATTTCTTGAATGGGGCATGCTTATTTAAGATGGTTAGGAAGGCATTTTTTTTAAATAACCAATATCCTCTACTGACGGGATGAGATCAATATCCTTCCAGGACACCCCGGCCAGGTCGATTAGAAAGGCCTGCTCGCTGAAGTGTTTCAGGGAGCATTTGACAGTGATGATTGGAGGTCGTTTGACCGCTGACCCATTACGGATGCAGGCAATGAGGCAGTGATCTCTGAGATCTTGGTTGAAAACAGCAGAGGTGTATTTAGAGGGCAAATTGGTTAGGATGATATCTATGAGGGTGCCCGTGTTTACGGCTTTGGGGTGGTAGCTGGTAGGTTCATTGATAATTTGTGTGAGATTGAGGGCATCAAGCTTAGATTGTAGGATGGCTGGGGTGTTAAGCATGTTCCAGTTTAGGTTGCCTAGCACCACGAGCTCTGAAGATAGATGGGGGGCAATCAGTTCACATATGGTGTCCAGAACACAGCTGGGGGCAGAGGGTGGTCTATAGCAGGCGGCAACGGTGAGAGACTTGTTTTTCGAGAGTTGGATTTTTAAAGAAGAAGTTCAAATTGTTTGGGTACAGATCTGGATAGTAGGACAGAACTCTGCAGGATATCTTTGCAGTAGATTGCAACACCGTCCCCTTTGGCAGTTCTCTCTTGTCTGAAAATGTTGTAGGTAGGAATGAAAATTTCAGAATTTTTGGTGGTCTATCTAAGCCATGATTCAGACACGGCTAGGACATCCGGGTTGGCAGAGTGTGCTAAAGCAGTGAATAAAACAAACTTAGGGAGGAGGCTTCTAATGTTAACATGCATGAAAACAAGTCTATTACGGTTACAGAAGTCATCGAAAGAGAGCGCCTGGGGAATAGGAGTGGAGCTAGGCACTGCAGGGCCTGGATTCACCTCTACATCACCAGAGGAACAGAGGAGGAGTAGGATGAGGGTACGGCTATAAGCTATGAGAATCTGTCGTCTAGAATGTCTGGAACAGAGAGTAAAAAGAGGTTTCTGGGGGCGATAAAATAGCTTCAAGGTATAATGTACAGACAAAGGTATGGTAGGATGTGAATACAGTGGAGGTAAACCTAGGTATTGAGTGATGATGAAAGAGATATTGTCTCTAGAAACATCATTTAAACCTGGTGATGTCATCACATGTGTGGGTGGTGGAACTGAAAGGTTGGATAAGGTATAATGAGCAGGGCTAGAGGCTCTACAGTGAAATACGCCAATAAACACTAACCAGAACAGCAATGGACAAGGCATATTGACATCAAGAGAGGCATGCTTAGCCAAGTGATCATAAGGGTCCAGTGAGTAGAGAGGTTGGTTGGGGTCACGGCGATTCAGACAGCTAGCTGGGCCATCGGTAGCAAGCTAGCATAGGATGGAGGTCTGTTTTTAGCCACCTCGTGCGTTTCCGTCTGTAGATTAGTGGGGTTCTGTGTGGTAGAGGGGATCAATTCAATTGGCAAAATATATATAGTGACCCAAGAAAAATTGTCCAATAGACCTATTCAGATAGCAGCCGATAAGACAGCTAACGATAAGCGGGCGTTCAGGTAACGTCGCGACGGAGGGGCCAGTTGGATAACTCCCTCGGGCAGATAACGTCAGTAGTCCAGTTGTGAAGGCCCGGTGGGGCTCCGCAACGGCAGTAAAACGGGTCCGGATAGGTGATTGTAGCCCAGGAGGGGCTGATGGAACGCTTCAGCTGGCTAGCTCCGGAATAATTTATGTTTGCTCCGGGATTGACGTAAGCAGCAGGAAAGCCTAGTGGTTAGAGCGTTGGACTAGTAACCGGAAGGTTGCAAGTTCAAATCTGACAGCTGACAGGGTCCAAATCTGTCGTTTCTGCCCCTGAACAGACAGTTAACCCACTGTTCCTAGGCCGTCATTGAAAATAAGAATTTGTTCTTAACAGACTTGCCTAGTTAAATAAAGGTTAAAAAAATGTTTTTAAAAAGCCAATAGTCACACGGATAGCAGCTAGCTAGCTGCGAGATCCAGGTGTAAATGTCCAGAGCTATATAGATAGAGTGCTTATGAAATAAAAAAGTAGTATTATTACTAGTTTGTTAGAAAGACTCATTCCCAGTGTGGAAGGGTAGTTGACTCATTCCCAAGAGGGAGGGGTAGCGAGGGAGGGTGTGAGTGAATCACTTTGACAGAAAACAAACAAAGTGAACGTCCTTATTGTGGAGCCCTTAACAAAGCCAGTCTTCAACATGGTGTATCTAATGATAGTGACAGAAAAACCGCCTTTCTCTCTCAATGCTCTGAATGCCAGGGCAGATGCCTGAGCTGTTATAGCAGCTGCCTTGATACAGTTGAAAACAAACTCTACGTTTGACTAACAAGAGATATAATGGTCCCCTTCTTGCCTAACACCCCAGGGGGTTGGAGCGTTAATGGTAACACCAAGGGGATGGGACTGAAATGTACCCCCACCCGGGTGAGATTGGTGGGGGGTGGGAGGGGGGCTACCTGGGGGTTCACTCTGGCTCGATTGGGTAACAGGGTGGAGGGTGGAACATAACAGAATAGAAGAGAACATAGGGTGGCACAGAGAACTCTACCTTGCCAAGTCTCTCAAGTGCCCCCCCTCCCCCTCTCTCTCCCTCTCTGGTCTGTCTCTCTCTCTCTCTGTCTCTCTGGTCTGTCTCTCTCTCTCTCTCTCTGGTCTGTCTCTCTCTCTCATCCTCTCTCTCTCTCTCTCTCTCTCTCTCATCCTCTGTCTCCACCCCTTCTCTCTCTCTCTTTTTTCATATCTCCCTGTAACTCTAACTCTGAGAGTTTTCTATGTGAGGTTCCTCAGACCTAAAGTCAGTGTCTAGCACAACAATCCACACTCAGACCATAATGTACCATAATGTACCCACACCCTCCATAGTACCCTGGTCTGCCATAAGTGTGTCAGCCTCACAGGTTGTTTGAATATCCTGGGAGTCCAAATGAAACCGGTCTGGTAGCAGTTGGCTCTGGTCTGCCTCCTAAATGGCACCCTTTTCAATTCAAATCAAATTCCATTTGTACTGCACTACCTTTGACCAAAGCCATGCCCTCTGCACTATATAGGAAAATGGAATGCAAATTTGGACAAAGCCTCAGTCTGGCAGTGGTTGGATCTGGGTCTCTGGCTCTAGCTAGCTTCCTCGCCTTTTCTCTGCTGTTGAGCCAGGCGGCCAGATCTCCTATGGAGGTTGCTCTGCTCTGCTGTGAAGTTCTAGATGAAAATACTGTTCCTGCTTTACTTTGACCTACTTCTCAAAGATGGATGTAATCCCTAAGCTGATGGTTGTGTTAAGAAAGAGAAAGAGAGAGAGGAGAGAATGGAGGGCTTGGTTAACTTAGCCGCAGCTATCTTTCCAATGTATTCCGCTGGGATTTGTATGGATACCGACCTGCCTGGCCTGGACAAGGCTTTGAGAGGTTATTTTCATTAGACTGTTGTTCCTTTGTTAGCAGGTTGTGTTCTATAACGCAGTTCACTGCAGGAATGGGACATTTGACTATAGTTACAGAAGCTGGTCATATAGTATGCTATTTATGGAACACAAAGCAGGGCATAAAGTATGATATTTATGCAACACAAATATAATTGACACAGTAATATGTGTGCACATGCATTTCGTTTTGTGTGAGAGAAAGTGAGATAGCTCGGCAGCTGTGTTGGTGTAATGGAGAGTTAGATGTTAGAGGGGACAGTCCAGAGCTGTGTTGGTGTAATGGAGAGTTAGATGGTCATCAAGGTAACAGTGTCCCTGCCAGGGTCTTATTAGCCCTCACTAACACACTCACCCTAGCTGACTTTGTTGTCCTTAAGCCATTTTGCCATAACTTTGGACAACTGGTCAGGCACCGTGTTATGCGGTGGAGCGCACAGTGTCTCCAGTGCGTGTTCACAGCCCGGTGCGCTACATTCCAGCTCCCCGCATTGGACCGGCTAGAGTGGGCATCCAGCCAGGACGGATGGTGCTGGCTCAGCGCACCTGTCCTCCAGTGCGTCTCTTCGGCCCAGTGCGTCCTGTGCCAGCGCCCCACATTTGCCGGGCGAAAGTAACCATCCAGCCAGGATGGGTTGTGCCGGCTCTACGCTCGAGACCTCCAGTGCGCCTCCACGGCCCAGTGTATCCGGTGCCTGCTCCAAGAACCAAGCCTCCAGTATGTCTCCCCAGCCTGGTGAGTCCTGTGGCAGCTCGACGCACCAGGATGCCTATACGTCTCCTCACTCCAGTGATAATCCATGGCACATGGCCTCAGTCCGGAGCCTCCAGCGACGGTCCCCGATCCGGGGCCTGCAGCGAGGGTCCCCCGGTCCGGGGCCGGCAGCGAGGGTCCCCAGTCCGGGGGCCTCCAGCGACGGTCCCCGATCCGGGGCCTGCAGCGAGGGTCCCCGGTCCGGGGCCGGCAGCGAGGGTCCCCCGGTCTGGGGCCGGCAGCGAGGGTCCCCGGTCCGGGGCCTGCAACAAGGGTCCCCTGTCCGGGGCCTGCAAGGAGAGTCCCCAGTCCGGGGCCTGCAGCTAGGTTCCCCAGTCCAGAGGCACCACCAAAGTGGGGGGAGCCAGAGGTGGAGCGGGGTCTGCGTCCCCCACCGGAGCCGCCACCGAAGTAGATGCCCATCCGGACCCTTCCCTATAGAGTCAGGTTTTGCGGCCAGAGTCCGCACATTTGGGGGGGGTACTGTCACGCCCTGGCCATAGAGAGGCTTTTATTCTCTATTTTGATTAGGCCAGGGTGTGACTAGGGTGGGCATTCTAGTTTCTTTATTTCTATGTTTTGGCCGGGTATGGTTCTCAATCAGGGACAGCTGTCTATCATTGTCTCTGATTGGGAATCATACTTAGGCAGCCTTTTTCCCACCTGTGTTTTGTGGGTAGTTGTTTTCTGTATAGTTTATGCACCTTACAGAACTGTTTCAGTTCTCCCTCATGTTTATTTTGTTCAAGTGTTTTGTGATCTAATAAAATCATGAACACTTACCACGCTGCGCTTTGGTCCAATCCTCATTGCGACAAGAGCTGTGACCGGTATGACGGCTGCGTGGTCCCATGGTGTTTATACTTGCCTGCTATTGTACTATTGTACAGATGAACGTGATACCTTCCGGCGTTTGGAAATTGCTCCCAAGTATGAACCAGACTTGTGGAGGTCTACAATTTTTGTTCTGAGGTCTTGGCTGATTTCTTTTGATTTTCCCATGATGTCACGCAAAGAGGCACTGAGTTTGAAAGTAGTCCTTGAAATACATCCACAGGTACACCTCCAATTGACTCGAATGATGTCAATTAGCCTTTCAGAAGCTTCTAAATCCATGACATAATTTTCTGTAATATTCCAAGCGGTTTAAAGGCACAATCAATTTAGTGTATGTAAACTTCTGACACACTGGAATTGTGATACAGTAAAATAATCTGTATGTAAACAATAGTTGGAAAATTACTTGTGTCATGCACAAAGTAAATGTCCTAACCAACTTGCCAAAACTATAGTTTGTTAACAATAAATTTGTGGAGTGGTTGAAAAACGAGTTTTAATGACTCCAACCTAAGTGTATGTAAACTTCCGACTTCAACTGTATCTGAGTCTAGTTAAAGGCAGCCCAAGAATCTTGGTAAGTAGCCGTTGTAACCACCCCCCTTTCATCCCTCTCTGAGATCCTCCTCACGGCAGGCAGTGACCTGGGGAATTCTGTCATTGACCCACCTGCCACCACTAACACTGTTGAGTAAAGTGTAACTTATCTGCAGGAGTTAACTTCATTACATGAGACTGTGTGGTGTGTTATGTTGGCCCCATGGAGCGTGGGACACTGTTACTGGGGGTAGAATGGGGTAGGATGACTGGGGGAAGCGGGGCTCTGGAATACCGGCCAAGGCTCTGGAATGTCATTGTGTTCTTCATTCCTATTCGAAATGTTCCAAGTTCTATCTGGCTGATGGTTCTTTTTAGCAATTAGATGCGATATCACTGCTGGGTCCAGAGTGTTCCAGGCAAGCAGGACAAGAGGGGGGTCTATACAAGCCCAGAGAAAAGGCTCTCCTGTCCTTTCTGCTCTCTCTGCTCCATCTCCCCTGTCTGCTCTGCCCAGGAACGGGAGGAATGTTGGCAGGCGGGGCCAAGAACAGAACATCTAAAACCCCCTCATGAATTTTAAAAGGCCTTTCTCATTCAAAGCAGAGCCTGGCTCTCAGCGTGTGGCCCTGGGCAGGGCGGGCCGGGTGGTGTAGCAGAAGAGTGGGTAGCGGCCGGTTGGAGAGTGGAGCTGGCACCCTCTTTACATAACATATTGGGATATTGGGTGTCCCAGGCCTGGGAGATAATGGCCACTCACTCCGTCTGTGCGGCTAGGCTATCCAGATGGATTCTTGGCCCTGCCGTGCATGTCTGGAGAGAATGGGTGGAACAAGAGAGAGGGAGACAGAGAGAGACTGAACATTATAGAAGAGGGTTCCATTAGTTAGGCCAACAGTTGACCTTGTGCAGTTTAATGGGACTTATGAATGAACAAACAAATAACCTAGTTATATGCAGGTAGACATAGCCTCTTTAATTCAGCCAGAGCGTTAATGTGAGTGCATCAGGGTGTACGAGCTGGGAAGAGAAGAGGCCTATTGGAACAGAGCAGAGGGATTGTCGGCCTCAAAGTTTTTTATTTTATTTATTCTAAGTAGCACCATGTCTGCTGAGCCTTGCAGAGGCCTAGTGGAGGCTTAGCAGCATGCTAATTGTTTTAGGCCCTGGACCAAATAGCACCCTATTCCCTATGAAGTACAATGCTTTCGATCAGGGCCCATAGGGAATAGGGTGCCATTTGGGACGTCACCCTAGCCTCGTCTGTATGCTGATAGGCGCGCTACGTCAATCACCGTTAGTTACAGCACCAACAGGTCTGTCTGCTGGAACGCCCATACGTAATTATGACACACTGCAGTGTGTGCGCGTGTGTGCGTCGAGACAAGCCATTCTACTCCCGGCCTTCTGCTATCTGCCAGAGAAACAGCAACCATTGAGATGCATTCTGAGCTGAGGCCTAGTTAGAGAGGTGGGTGGATGCTCAAGGCTCACACAATGGAGGTGTTTCCAGCTTTTCTGGCAAGAGGAGACCAAGGAAAGACAGAAATTAACAAAATATTACTAGAGGAGGGACACAGTAAAGACTTAATAGAATCTACTTTTATTAACACTCATTTAACAATTACCTCATAAATGATGTGTGACTATAGCTAGGTCTTTAATCCATTAGCGACTGATTTTCATGTGAATATTCTCAAATCTGCATAAAGAAAATACCACTGGTGGGAAAATGTGCATGTTTCCACCAAACGGACTTGTCGCAGATAAAAAATTGGTGCGTGATGACGTAGTGCTCACAAAATGTACTTTTTCACTTAAGTTTTCATGTACCGAATAAAAATATGTTGTGTTAAACAGGAAATGTGCCTACTCTGGTGTTGGCAAGTTTGCTCGACTGTAACGGATCTCATGTTAATTTATTAACTGAACACACAAAACAAAAATACCGAAGTGAATGGAAGAAACTAAAAACAGTTCTGCAAGGTGACATACAGAAAACAACCACCCACAACCCATAGTGGGAAAACAGGCTACCTAAGTATGGTTCTCAATCAGAGACAACGATTGACCGCTGCCTCTGATTGGGAACCATACCAGGCCAAACACATAGAAATACAAAACATCAAATGCCCACTCCAACTCACGCCCTGACCAACCTAAAATAGAAACATACAAAAGGAACTAAGGTCAGGCAGGACGTGACATCAACAGCTCGTAGAGATGTCCGGGAAGTCTAGTCTACATGATGAGATTATCAGGGATAAGACCATATCGTATTTGTCAAATGGCAGGCAAGCATCAATCATCTATCAGCAGAATAAGACCATTGATATTTATTGGAAAGGAGCAACAAGATCACCCTGTGAAATTCATCATCGTTTATTTAATCTGTAGCCTGGTTTCCCAAGTCGTAGTGAGAGAACCACACACCAGTTTACTTCCATACTGTGGTTATTATATCAATAGTTGCGCATTAAGGAATTTCCACTGCCATTTTTGGCATAATACATTTTACTGACACGAAAAGATCTCACCATGTCGAATGAACAAATGATCGGCAGTTATAAAATTGTACCAAAACTCCCAGTTTCCATCACAGCTGTCTTGATTTTTTTTTTATATGGTATGACTTTACTCGCATAAAAACTGTGGATAGAATCATGGTTATATATAGTCAGTAATATTAGTCCAATACGAACTGCTGTTAAGGGGGTACTACATTCTGGCAACTCATGGATACCATTTTTATGTCTCTGTGTGCAGTATGAATGAAGTTAGAGGTATTCACGAACCAATGCTAACTAGCATTAGCGCAATGACTGGAAGTCTACAGGTACATTCGCATTTGACTCTGGTTATGTAGAAAAACTTAATTGCCAGAATCTTAAGTACATTTTTGACAGCAGCCATTCTGTGAGCCATTCAAAATGATGAGGAGTTATGTTACGTCAATCACCATTAGTTACAGAACAGGTCTGTCTGCTGGAACGCCCATAGATAACTATGACACACTGTCTGTCTGTCTATCTGTCTGTCTGTCTGTCTGTCTGTCTGTCTGTCTGTCTGTCTGTCTGCTGGAACGCCCGTAGATAACTATGACACACTGTCTGTCTGTCTGTCTGTCTGCTGAAACGCCGGTAGATAACTATGACACACTGTCTGTCTGTCTGTCTTTTCTGTCTGTCTGTCTGCTGGAACGCCCATAGATAACTATGACACATTGTCTGTCTGTTGGAACACCCATAGATAACTATGACACACTGTCTGTCTGTCTATCTGTCTGTCTGTCTGTCTGTCTGCTGGAACGCCCGTAGATAACTATGACACACTGTCTGTCTGTCTTTTCTGTCTGTCTGTCTGTCTGCTGGAACGCCCATAGATAACTATGACACACTGTCTGTCTGTCTGTCTGCTGGAACACCCATAGATAACTATGACACACTGTCTGTCTCTCTTTTCTGTCTGTCTGTCTGGAACACCCATAGATAACTATGACACACTGTCTGTATGTCTGCTGGAACACCCATAGATAACTATGACACACTGTCTGTCTGTCTGTCTTTTCTGTCTGTCTGTCTGCTGGAACGCCCATAGATAACTATGACACACTGTCTGTATGTCTGCTGGAACACCCATAGATAACTATGACACACTGTCTGTATGTCTGCTGGAACACCCATAGATAACTATGACACACTGTCTGTATGTCTGCTGGAACACCCATAGATAACTATGACACACTGTCTGTATGTCTGCTGGAACACCCATAGATAACTATGACACACTGTCTGTCTGTCTGTCTCTCTTTTCTGTCTGTCTGTCTGCTGGAACGCCCATAGATAACTATGACACACTGTCTGTCTGTCTGTCTGTCTGTCTGTCTGTCTGTCTGTCTGTCTGTCTGCTGGAACACCCATAGATAACTATGACACACTGTCTGTCTGTCTGCTGGAACACCCATAGATAACTATGACACACTGTCTGTCTGTCTGCTGGAACACCCATAGATAACTATGACACACTGTCTGTCTGCCTGTCTGTCTGTCTGTCTGTCTGCTGGAACACCCATAGATAACTATGACACACTGTCTGTCTGTCTGTCTTTTCTGTCTGTCTGTCTGTCTGTCTGTCTGTCTGTCTGTCTGTCTGCTGGAACACCCATAGATAACTATGACACACTGTCTGTATGTCTGCTGGAACACCCATAGATAACTACGACACACTGTCTGTCTGTCTGCTGGAACACCCATAGATAACTATGACACACTGTCTGTCTGTCTGCTGGAACGCCCATAGATAACTATGACACACTGTCTGTCTGTCTGTTTGTCTGTCTGTCTGCTGGAACGCCCATAGATAACTATGACACACTGTCTGTCTGTCTGTCTGTCTGTCTGTCTGTCTGTCTGTCTGTCTGTCTGTCTGTCTGTCTGCTGGAACACCCATAGATAACTATGACACACTGTCTGTCTGTCTGCTGGAACACCCATAGATAACTATGACACACTGTCTGTCTGTCTGCTGGAACACCCATAGATAACTATGACACACTGTCTGTCTGTCTGCTGGAACACCCATAGATAACTATCACACACTGTCTGTCTGTCTGTCTGCTGGAACACCCATAGATAACTATGACACACTGTCTGTCTGTCTGTCTGCTGGAACACCCATAGATAACTATGACACACTGTCTGTATGTCTGCTGGAACACCCATAGATAACTATGACACACTGTCTGTCTGTCTGCTGGAACACCCATAGATAACTATGACACACTGTCTGTATGTTTGCTGGAACGCCCATAGATAACTATGACACACTGTCTGTCTGTCTGTTTGTCTGTCTGTCTGCTGGAACGCCCATAGATAACTATGACACACTGTCTGTCTGTCTGTTTGTCTGTCTGTCTGCTGGAACGCCCATAGATAACTATGACACACTGTCTGTCTGTCTGTCTGTCTGTCTGTCTGTCTGTCTGTCTGTCTGTCTGTCTGCTGGAACACCCATAGATAACTATGACACACTGTCTGTCTGTCTGCTGGAACACCCATAGATAACTATGACACACTGTCTGTCTGTCTGCTGGAACACCTATAGATAACTATGACACACTGTCTGTCTGCCTGTCTGTCTGTCTGTCTGTCTGCTGGAACACCCATAGATAACTATGACACACTGTCTGTCTGTCTGTCTTTTCTGTCTGTCTGTCTGTCTGTCTGTCTGCTGGAACACCCATAGATAACTATGACACACTGTCTGTATGTCTGCTGGAACACCCATAGATAACTACGACACACTGTCTGTCTGTCTGCTGGAACACCCATAGATAACTATGACACACTGTCTGTCTGTCTGCTGGAACGCCCATAGATAACTATGACACACTGTCTGTCTGTCTGTTTGTCTGTCTGTCTGCTGGAACGCCCATAGATAACTATGACACTGTCTGTCTGTCTGTCTGTCTGTCTGTCTGTCTGTCTGTCTGTCTGTCTGCTGGAACACCCATAGATAACTATGACACACTGTCTGTCTGTCTGCTGGAACACCCATAGATAACTATGACACACTGTCTGTCTGTCTGCTGGAACACCCATAGATAACTATGACACACTGTCTGTCTGTCTGCTGGAACACCCATAGATAACTATGACACACTGTCTGTCTGTCTGTCTGCTGGAACACCCATAGATAACTATGACACACTGTCTGTCTGTCTGCTGGAACACCCATAGATAACTATGACACACTGTCTGTCTGTCTGCTGGAACACCCATAGATAACTATCACACACTGTCTGTCTGTCTGTCTGCTGGAACACCCATAGATAACTATGACACACTGTCTGTCTGTCTGTCTGCTGGAACACCCATAGATAACTATGACACACTGTCTGTATGTCTGCTGGAACACCCATAGATAACTATGACACACTGTCTGTCTGTCTGCTGGAACACCCATAGATAACTATGACACACTGTCTGTATGTTTGCTGGAACGCCCATAGATAACTATGACACACTGTCTGTCTGTCTATTTGTCTGTCTGTCTGCTGGAACGCCCATAGATAACTATGACACACTGTCTGTCTGTCTGTTTGTCTGTCTGTCTGCTGGAACACCCATAGATAACTATGACACACTGTCTGTATGTTTGCTGGAACACCCATAGATAACTATGACACACTGTCTGTCTGTCTGTTTGTCTGTCTGTCTGCTGGAACGCCCATAGATAACTATGACACACTGTCTGTTTGTCTGTCTGTCTGCTGGAACGCCCATAGATAACAATGACACACGCAAAATCGGCAGTGTATCAAATACTTGTTCTCCCCACTGTAGCTATGACACACTGTCTGTCTGTCTGCATGCGTAGACGGATATTCGTGTAGGCTGCAGCTGTGATTGCAATAGCAGAGGCTCCAGTCCAGTCAGAGTGCCACATGGGGAGGCAGAGGGGAAGCTAAAGGAGAGGGGCAACTGCATTGGTGGAGGCTTGTCAGCTGTAGGGAAATGGTGGAGTAGGCTGGTCAGCTGTAGGGGAATGGTGGAGTAGGCTGGTCAGCTGTCGGGGAATGGTGGAGTAGGCTGGTCAGCTGTAGGGGAATGGTGGAGTAGGCTGGTCAGCTGTAGGGGAATGGTGGAGTAGGCTGGTCAGCTGTAGGGTAATGGTGGAGTAGGCTGGTCAGCTGTAGGGGAATGGTGGAGTAGGCTGGTCAGCTGTTGGTGGAATGGTGGAGTAGGCTGGTCAGCTGTAGGGGAGTGGTGGAGTAGGCTGGTCAGCTGTAGGGGAATGGTGGAGTAGGCTGGTCAGCTGTAGGGGAATGGTGGAGTAGGCTGGTCAGCTCTGGGGAATGGTGGAGTAGGCTGGTCAGCTGTAGGGGAATGGTGGAGTAGGCTGGTCAGCTGTAGGGGAATGGTGGAGTAGGCTGGTCAGCTGTAGGGGAATGGTGGAGTAGGCCAGGGTGGGTAGCTGGCTTAGCAGGGTGACTAAGGGGTATGGACTCATTATAAAGTTGAATCTTAACCCCTTGTTGCGCTTTCTCCATCCTTAAACCGCAAGGAAGGAAAGAGTAGTGAGATATAGAGAAATGGAGATGAAACTGAATAAAGGGAGATCTTGATTTATGTGATTTCGATCCCTACACAATATAAGGCCACAGAGAGGGAAAGTAGACCTACAATCTTAGGGCAATTACTATTAATCTCAATTACTATTAATCTCAATTACTATTAATCTCAATTACTATTAATCTCAATTCCTATTAATCTCAATTCCTATTAATCTCAATTCCTATTAATCTCAATTACTATTAATCTCAATTACTATTAATCTCAATTCCTATTAATCTCAATTACTATTCATCTCAATTCCTATTCATCTCAATTCCTATTAATCTCAATTACTATTCATCTCAATTACTATTCATCTCAATTACTATTCATCTCAATTACTATTCATCTCAATTACTATTCATCTCAATTACTATTCATCTCAATTACTATTCATCTCAATTACTATTCATCTCAATTACTATTCATCTCAATTACTATTCATCTCAATTACTATTCATCTCAATTACTATTCATCTCAATTACTATTAATCTCAATTACTATTCATCTCAATTACTATTCATCTCAATTACTATTCATCTCAATTACTATTCATCTCAATTACTATTCATCTCAATTACTATTCATCTCAATTACTATTCATCTCAATTACTATTCATCTCAATTCCTATTCATCTCAATTACTATTCATCTCAATTGTAGCTGAAGGTGTTGCCACTGATAACCTTCTAAAGGAAACAATGTCTGGTCCAATTCCAATAGCTATTTTCCTTGCTGACCATTAAGAATTGACTTCATAGTATCTACCTATAGGGAGGTGCAAGGGAGGTCTTGGACGTGTGTGTGTGTGTGTGTGTGTGTGTGTGTGTGTGTGTGTGTGTGTGTGTGTGTGTGTGTGTGTGTGTGTGTGTGTGTGTGTGTGTGTGTGTGTGTGTGTGTGTGTGCGAGCGTGCGTGTGTGCGTGCGTGCGTGCAAGTCTATGTGTGTGGGAGTGTAAGAAACTACGTGTTTGTGTTATCTGTGCGTGGCCCGCATGACAGGCTACCTGGGTGACCTCATGGCTTGGCCCAGGTGTCAGCTAGGCTGAGGTCATGGTGAGATAGAGGCCTGTGGAATCTCGATGGTCCTAGTTCCCTGGGGACCCCAAAAACAGACTGGGTGGTCAGAGCCCTCACGGCCAGACGATACTGACCCAGTTCACCTCCACCAAACAACTGGTATTCTTCTACAGAGAGAGACACACACACACACACACCACACAGCTGACCCAGAGAATGCCCCAGGAACACTTTGATTGAGATGGATTGTTTTTTAATCCTCCAACCTTTTTAGGTTAGTGTTGGTCTCCTCTCCATGTACCCCTCTTTCCAGAGTCGCGGCCTCATCAAAACTTTAACATACTTCCTGTGTTATGACTTCATGGATCGCTAAGATGATGTAATGATGATCTCTTGGACAGACTGTTTTGGTTTTATTGTCGTGCTTCATAACAAGAACCTGGCTCTGCTGTCTGATCATCTGCCTTTTAACGCTCGTATTTTACATGATATGTAATGATGATATCATCGTAATTCCTTTCTGTGAATGAACGCTATTTGTTGGGCTGTGGGGCTACCCTCAGTATGTATATGACCCATGTGATGTCATTGAGAGCTCTACTGTTGGTGTGTGTTGTAATGTAATCTCATTACAATGTAATCTCAGCTCTTTGCGGTAGAGATTGATGGCATGCAGGGAATGTTTTGTGTGCGTGTACCTGTGTGTTAACCATGTGTGTCTCTCTCTGTGTGTTAACCATGTGTGTCTCTCTGTGTGTTAACCATGTGTCTCTCTCTGTGTGTTAACCATGTCTGTCTCTCTCTGTGTCTTAACCATGTCTGTCTCTCTCTGTGTCTTAACCATGTCTGTCTCTCTGTGTCTTAACCATATGTGTCTCTCTCTGTGTGTTAACCATGTGTCTCTCTCTGTGTGTTAACCATGTCTGTCTCTCTCTGTGTCTTAACCATGTCTGTCTCTCTCTGTGTCTTAACCATGTGTGTCTATCTCTGTGTGTTAACCATGTGTGTCTCTCTCTGTGTGTTAACCATGTCTGTCTCTCTGTGTGTCTTAACCATGTGTGTCTCTCTCTGTGTCTTAACCATGTCTGTCTCTCTGTGTCTTAACCATATGTGTCTCTCTCTGTGTCTTAACCATATGTGTCTCTCTCTGTGTCTTAACCATATGTGTCTCTCTGTGTCTTAACCATGTGTGTCTCTGTGTCTTAACCATGTGTCTCTCTGTGTCTTAACCATGTCTGTCTCTCTCTGTGTGTTAACCATGTGTGTCTCTCTCTGTGTCTTAACCATGTATGTCTCTCTGTGTGTCTTAACCATGTGTGTCTCTCTCTGTGTCTTAACCATGTGTCTCTCTGTGTCTTAACCATGTCTGTCTCTCTGTGTCTTAACCATGTCTGTCTCTCTCTGTGTCTTAACCATGTCTGTCTCTCTCTGTGTCTTAACCATGTGTGTCTCTGTGTCTTAACCATGTGTCTCTCTGTGTCTTAACCATATCTGTCTCTCTGTGTCTTAACCATGTGTCTCTCTGTGTCTTAACCATATGTGTCTCTCTGTGTCTTAACCATGTGTGTCTCTGTGTCTTAACCATGTGTCTCTCTCTGTGTCTTAACCATATGTGTCTCTCTGTGTCTTAACCATGTGTCTCTCTGTGTCTTAACCATATGTGTCTCTCTCTGTGTCTTAACCATGTCTGTCTCTCTGTGTCTTAACCATGTCTGTCTCTCTCTGTGTCTTAACCATGTCTGTCTCTCTCTGTGTCTTAACCATGTCTGTCTCTCCGTGTCTTAACCATATGTGTCTCTCTGTGTCTTAACCATGTGTGTCTCTGTGTCTTAACCATGTGTCTCTCTCTGTGTCTTAACCATATGTGTCTCTCTGTGTCTTAACCATGTGTCTCTCTGTGTCTTAACCATATGTGTCTCTCTCTGTGTCTTAACCATGTCTGTCTCTCTGTGTCTTAACCATGTCTGTCTCTCTCTGTGTCTTAACCATGTCTGTCTCTCTCTGTGTCTTAACCATGTGTCTCTCTCTGTGTCTTAACCATGTGTCTCTCTGTGTCTTAACCATGTGTCTCTCTGTGTCTTAACCATGTCTGTCTCTCTGTGTCTTAACCATGTCTGTCTCTCTCTGTGTCTTAACCATGTCTGTCTCTCTCTGTGTCTTAACCATGTATGTCTCTCTCTGTGTCTTAACCATGTGTGTCTCTGTGTCTTAACCATGTGTCTCTCTGTGTCTTAACCATATGTGTCTCTCTGTGTCTTAACCATGTGTCTCTCTGTGTCTTAACCATATGTGTCTCTCTGTGTCTTAACCATGTGTGTCTCTGTGTCTTAACCATGTGTGTCTCTGTGTCTTAACCATGTGTCTATCTGTGTCTTAACCATGTCTGTCTCTCTGTGTCTTAACCATGTGTCTCTCTGTGTCTTAACCATGTCTGTCTCTCTCTGTGTCTTAACCATGTGTCTCTCTGTGTCTTAACCATGTGTGTCTCTCTCTGTGTCTTAACCATGTGTGTCTCTGTGTCTTAACCATGTGTCTCTCTGTGTCTTAACCATGTCTGTCTCTCTGTGTCTTAACCATGTCTGTCTCTCTCTGTGTCTTAACCATGTGTGTCTCTGTGTCTTAACCATGTGTCTCTCTGTGTCTTAACCATATGTGTCTCTCTGTGTCTTAACCATGTGTGTCTCTGTGTCTTAACCATGTGTGTCTCTGTGTCTTAACCATGTGTGTCTCTGTGTCTTAACCATGTGTCTCTCTGTGTCTTAACCATGTGTGTCTCTGTGTCTTAACCATGTGTCTCTCTGTGTCTTAACCATGTCTGTCTCTCTCTGTGTCTTAACCATGTCTGTCTCTCTGTGTCTTAACCATATGTGTCTCTCTCTGTGTCTTAACCATATGTGTCTCTCTCTGTGTCTTAACCATGTGTCTCTCTGTGTCTTAACCATGTGTGTCTCTGTGTCTTAACCATGTCTGTCTCTCTCTGTGTCTTAACCATATGTGTCTCTCTGTGTCTTAACCATGTGTCTCTCTGTGTCTTAACCATATGTGTCTCTCTCTGTGTCTTAACCATATGTGTCTCTCTGTGTCTTAACCATATGTGTCTCTCTGTGTCTTTGTGTATTCTAGACAGCGACCATACGGCAGACCCTGAAGGAGCTGGGCCTGAACATCGTTGACATGTCTGATGAGAACGCCACTCTGGACGGAGGGGACGTCCTCTTTACAGGTACACCACCATATCCCATCAATAAAACACTATTATCACCATTACCTGCCAAGGCCAGTGCCACTACCATAATTGATCACTATGGAAACTGCTATATTCAGTGAACTAAACATTTATGACCACTTTATCATGCAAATGATATGACCTATCACCACAGGGGTGTGATTAAAATTGTTCAGAATAGTTGTAACTCTGAATAGTCAAGTAGTTGATGTGACCTGAACTAAAATGGCAAATTACAAACTGACTGGCTGTCTGGTACCATTTTTATGCATGATTGAAAATGGTTCTCTCAAATGGAAAAGAAGCCCCCCCCCACACACACACACACACGCACACACACGCACAAACACACACCATCTAATTTCATCAGCTGCCTTGTTCCACATCAGGCATCTCACAATAAACCTGATGAGATCAGAGGTAGAGAAACCGAGGTCTTTATAATGTTCCCTCTCTGTATGTTCTGTATCAGTTGTGCTGCCTTGCCTGTGAATCTAGTGTGGTTCATTCTGTATGCTGTTTAGGGCTTGGAAAAAGCCCTAGAACACTTAATTGAGTTTCTAGACGTTGGCTCTCTCTCCGTGGTGTGTTCCTCCCATCTCATCCAACTGAAATGGGTTTCACATGGCAGGCAGGGCTAAAAACATTTCCTCTTGGCAACGGCGTCGCTAATGGATAATTTGTAAAAGCTCAGCAGCTACGCCCATTCGCTCTGCTCTGGAGTGGTGAGCAAAACATTCAGGCCTGTAAGGGGTGTGTAACTGGTGGCAGAGAAGTCAGACGCAGGAGAGCAGAACTGGGTAATAATCGGAGCAGTTTAATATACCAAACCACCGGCATCCAGAATAACAACGTATGGGTACAAACGCCGTCGTGCACCAGACACCAATGTGCACAAGCACTTAAACAAACAATTCCGCACGGCGGGAACAGAGGGTTAAATACACAACACGTAATGAGGGAATGAAAACCAGGTGTGTGGGAAAACAAGACAAAACAAATGGAAAATGAAAAATGGATCGGCGATGGCTAGAAGACCGGTGACGTCGACACCGAACACCGTCCGAATAAGGAGAGGAACCGACTTCGGTAGAAGTTGTGACAAGGCCACTCTTGTTTCTATCTTTCTATCTATCTCTCTCTGTCTGTCTATCCGTCTGTGTTTCTCTTCTCTTCCTCCTTTCTCTCTCTATCTGTTTATGCCTCTATTTTCTCTCGCTCTCCATACTGACCACTGGTTGTCGTCTGTTTTTCCTCAGGTAGAGAATTCTTCGTGGGCCTTTCCAAACGGACCAATCAGAGAGGAGCTGAGATCCTGGCGGACGCATTCAAGGTGAGTGAGAGCAGACTAGAGCAGTACACCCTGAGATTATTCAGAATGACTTTCTGTGCCATCAAACCACCATTAGTGAGGAAATCCTGGTCTCATTCAGGGGTCTCGAGGGCCACAGGGCATTCTAATCAGCTATTGATTAGACGACAACCTCTCAATGATCAGCTATGAAAAGCCAACTGACATTTACTCTTGAGGTGCTGATTTGTTGCACCCTTGACAACTACTGTGATTATTATTATTTGACCAGGCTGGTCATTTATGAACATTTGAACATCTTGGCCATGTTCTGTTATAATCTCCACCCGGCACTGCCAGAAGAGGACTGGCCACCCCTCATAGCCTGGTTCCTCTCTAGGTTTCTTCCTAGGTTTTGGCCTTTCCAGAGAGTTTTTCCTAGCCACCGTGCTTCTACACCTGCATTGCTTGCTGTTTGGGGTTTGGGGTTTTAGGCTGGGTTTCTGTACAGCACTTTGATATACAGTATCAGCTGATTTAAGAAGGGCTTTATAAATACATTTGATTTAACATTGATTAGTTGGCAAACCTGGTGTATCAGGAATCTATGGTTAGTTAATGAGATGAATTGATTGAATTAGTACCGAAGAGAAACCAGAGAAGGCCTGCACATACTGTACTGAGATATTAGAGGACTGGAAGATCAGTGCATATACTCTAGGTAGAAGAGGGTCATTCAACCCCAGTCTCCTTAACACACACACAGTCAGAAGGCCTTTGCTGACTTGTAAGGCCATGGGGTCCTGGAGAGTTCAACCCCCAACAATAATCTGAATGTTTCTTACTGCCTGTTTTTCTGACTCCGTCTGTGACTCATTTAAATTCCACCATCATATCTCTCTCAGCCTCTCACTTTTATTCTTGATAAGTCGGGTCTTTTTCCCTACTATCGTTTTTCCTCCTTCCTTTATCACATTTAGGACCTTTGAACATTCTGTTCTGGTCAGACCAGGATTAACCACAGATGTGAGTGAGGGGTTGGATCTCTTCTTCTCCTTTATGATCCTTGTTGATTGGGGGAAACGGAGGGAGTGGAGGAGGTCAAAGTGCAGGGGAGACTAATGTACCAGGTTATTTTCTCCCATTCAGGGTCACAACACTGTACAGCATCAGTCAGAAGCCATAAAGAAAACTTTCTCTTGAAAGGAATGAACAGACATTACAATTAGCACAGCAGAACTTCTCACTCAAAATGTATCTCAAAGCTGAACACATCGCTGAGATTCCCCACAATATGATAAGTTGTTATCATGTCTCTCACAATAAGCTCAGTGGAGGGCATTTTACTTCTGCTATCTCTTTGAATCACTGTTTGGGCTAAACTGTCTTTCCATTGATAAGGAATGAAGACAGTTTGATTAAGTGGTCTACTTTGCTTTGATTCATTCAAATGAACTCTGAGGGTTGAGTTAAGAGAGCAGGAAAGACTTTGGTGATGAGGGGAAGAGGACAATTTCACACATGATAAACTGTCAGGAAATGCAGTCCCTTGTTCCAGTCAGAGAGGAGATTTGCTTTCATCTAGGCTGACTCTTAAGCAAAAGGAGGTTAAAGTAGGTAACATTTAGTAAGTAAGTCAAATGAACTTTTCCCTTAATATGGACCAGGCCAGAGAAACAGGGGAAGGTATGATGTTTCAGATATGACATAGCAGTGAATTGACACTCTATATAACATGCTATGGAGTGATGTGCACTGTGTCTCGGCCGAGTATTCACAGGCCGGTGTGCTCGGTGCCAGCGTCCCGCATTTGTCGGGTGGAAACTGGCATCCAGCCAGAATGGGGGCACCTCTAAGTGCGCCTCCACGGCCCTGTGTATCCTGTGCCTCGGCCAAGGAAGAGGCCGCCTGTATGTCTCCCCAGCCTGGTGAGTCCTGTGCCTGAGCCAAGTCTCCCTCCTGGCCAGAACCAAGTCTCCCTCCTGTCCGGAGCTGCCAGAGCCGCCCTCCTTTCCGGAGCTGCCAAAGCCACCCTCCTGTCCGGAGCTGCCAGAGCCGCCCGTCAGTCCAGAGCCGCCCTTTACTCCGGAGCCACCAGAGTCGCCCTTCACTCCAGAGCTGCCAGAATCGCAGCCCCTCAGTCCAGAGCCGCCAGAGCCGCCCTTCACTCCGGAGCCGCCAGAGTTGCCCTTCACTCCGGAGCCGCCAGAGTCGCCCTTCACTCCAGAGCTGCCAGAATCGCAGCCCCTCAGTCCAGAGGTGCCCCTCAGTCCAGTGGCGCCCTTTAGTCCGGGGCCCGCACCTAAGTGGGCCAAGACTGAGGAGGAGCGGGGGCCACATCCCGCACCCGAGCCGCCGCCGTAAGAAGGCCCACCCGGATCCTACCCTTTAGAGTCAGGTTTTGCGGCCGGAGTCCGCACCTTTGGGGGGGGTACTGTCACGACGTTTACTCCACAAACAGAGACTCATACAAAGCTGTCACTCGCCCTCCATTTGGCAAATCTGACCATAATTATATCCTCCTGATTCCTGCTTACAAGTAAAAACTAAAGCAGGAAGTACCAGTGTCTCGCTCAATATGGAAGTGGTCAGATGACACGGATGCTACACTATAGGACTGTTTTGCTAGCACAGACTGGAAAATGTTCCCGGGATTCATCCAATGGCATTGAGGAGTACACCACCTCAGTCACCAGCTTAATCAATAAGTGCATCGACGACGTCGTCCCCACAGTGATTGTACGTCATATCGCAACCAAAAGCCATGGATTACAGGCAACATGTGCAGTGAGCTAAATAACTATCAT
This sequence comes from Oncorhynchus nerka, assembly GCF_034236695.1. Lineage (NCBI taxonomy): Eukaryota > Metazoa > Chordata > Actinopteri > Salmoniformes > Salmonidae > Oncorhynchus > Oncorhynchus nerka. The sequence goes on along the minus strand of NC_088419.1, from coordinate 80,794,933 downwards.
GGTCCAAACACACCAAGACAGTTGTGAAGAGGTCACGACAACACCTTTTCCCCCTCAGGAGACTGAAAAGATTTTGCATGGGCCCCCAAAAAGCTCTATAGCTGCACCATCGTATGCACCTGGTATGGCAACTGCTCTGCATCAGACTGCAAGGCGCTACAGACGGTAGTGCGGATGACCCAGTACATCACTGGGGCCAAGCTTCCTGACATCCAGGACCTATATACTAGGCGGTGTCAGAGGAAGGCCCAAAAAATTGTCAAAAGACTCCAGTCACCCAAGTCATGGACTGTTCTCTCTCTCTGTCCTAAAACCACCGCTGTAATTACTCTCAACCAATGCCGGTTAGGTTACCTTTCCCAGTGGGGCCTGTTTAGTCCAATTATCAGTGTGTGTAATGCAGTAGGGTTGTTGTGTGTTTGCAGGACTACGCTGTGTCCACCGTCCCTGTCACTGATGGTCTACACCTGAAGAGCTTCTGCAGCATGGGAGGACCAGGCCTCATCGTGATTGGCTCCAGCGAACCAGCCCAGAAAGCCCTGAAGGTATGAGTCACCAATGAGCGTATGGGTCATGCAAGATAGAACTATGTTCTTACTTTCCTTTGCACCATCTCTTGTTAATTACATTTAGTTTAATAGTGTTTGCAGAAAACATAATTGAAATATACTCTCCCATCCCATCCTCGTGTATTTTTAAACACGTCCAGTAGAAAATGTCCATCACAATATTCTTTCCATTCTTATACAAGCACAAAATGGTGAAAACATTACAGTGCTTACTATCTTTCTCCTTTCAGGAGCTTTGTAATTTATCCACCATCATGGCTCGCCATTTACCCAATAATTTTGTGCTTGTGTTACAATTTGTATTTCAATAAAATATAAATGGAACACATAAAAATCTTTTAATGCACAGTTACGTTTGCAATACCTAAAGTTTTGATAGAAATTCTTCAAGTTCTTAGTGGTAAAATTAGGTATCTGTATTGAGGAGGGTTTTTTCAGGTGAGATCTCACACTTGATGCGCTGAATAACGGCTATCATCTTGCCCTTGGCCATCATATGGAGATCATTTCGGTGTTCATATTACCCGACCTCATCTCACCTCTAAGTCATATAAAATCGAATCAAATTTTATTTGTCACATGCGCCGAATACAAACAAGTGAGGTAAGCACACTGCATTGAGAAGATGGATTCTTCAGCTGTGCGTTGGTACTTAATGCCATTCACGGAGGCTGTTAAATAAATCTCTGCCTGTTATTTTCTGATGGACAGACACACAGAATTCCCCATCACCATGGCAGAAGACTGGCATGCATACACCACATCTAACTACAGACAGTAGTGGTGTACCCGCGGCAGGCATGCAACTCAGTGTCAACACACAGTACAGACACGCAACAGAATGTGGCAGGTTTTGAAACCTCACAGACAAGACCACAAACGCACCCGAGACACACGCATCGGAGAGTTGACAACCAGGAGTTCTCAGTCATAGGGTTCCACCTCATCTGCCTACTCAGGGAGATGTCGCCCCCTACTGGCCCAGGGCTGCAGAGGATTGTAACACTGTCAGTAAACCATCTACACACGTCAACCACAGACACAGACAGACAGACAGACAGACAGACAGACAGACAGACAGACAGACAGACAGACAGACAGACAGACAGACAGACAGACAGACAGACAGACAGTTATGGATCCCCATTAGCTGCTACAATTGCATCAGCTCCCTTCCTGTAGTCCACAAGTATTCTTATCAGTGAGATGTGTAAAGACTGCATAGGTTTAGTCCCTTATTTGTCCCCCTATGTTATCCTCATTTAACACACTAAGGCAAGCATATCCACATACTAATACACTGCTGATTAATTATTAGGTCATGGTGACAGCTAACTAATACAACACACTTTTATTTGATACAGACTGGAGCCCCATTAAGATTCCATACTATTATCAAGCCCTGTTAATTAGCTACTGAAGAGAAAGAGAGAGAGAGAAGGGTCATTAGCATGAGTTAATGACAGTGTCTCACAGTGTTGTAATTACACATTACATCACCCCTCTCCAACATGCAATTAGCTCTGGTTATAAAATATTTTAATGAATGTCTGAGATCAGATTTTCAATTAGGTAATGTTCTGCTCAGGGTGAAAGTGACTAGGTGAATCTAGGTGTAATGAACATAAAGGGGTGGTTGTGAATGCTATTGTAACGAATGCAAATGGTTTGCTATTGTTGTGAAAGTATCTCTAATGAACTTAACGGGGTTGTTGTTGTGAATGTAGCTCTAATCTAATTATATTACATGCCTGCTGGCTGGATTCCCTTGGGGTGAGCTTTTGTGAACGCACCCCTAATCTTGATATTGAAGTAGTGGTGATGAGATGAGCAGGGATAAGGTTAGTATGTTGTGTTGTCAACAGACCAAACTGGGAATTTGTTATTAAAGCAGGCTGTGACTCTATTGTCATGTCACCATGTCTGGCCTGATACTGAGTCATGGTTTGGATACAGTATGGATGATGGCACCCGAATGTGCCAGCCAGTGTGCGTGTTTGCGTGCGAGTGTCTGTGTGTGTGTGCCTTGCGCGCATGTGTGTGTGCCTTGCATAGTCTGCAGTCATACTATGTTTAGCCCTCCCAAGCTGAGGACCGAGGACGTGGACCGGATGAATTCCATCAACTGAACGCACTCATAACAATCGTGGCTCTCCACTGCTATCACTGCCAAGCCTCAGCCGTGAAGTCATCTCCCACAAATACTCCCTCTCTTCCTGAAATGCTCCTTCTCCCTCACCACATTTTGCCTTTCCAGCAGGCCAGGGCTCCTGGTATTTCCCGCTTCCAGGACTCCCTGACTGACCCCCCTAGGCTTGGACCAAGCCCTATACCCCAAACCTAGACCTCAGGCCCAATACCCCAGACCTAGACCTCAGGCCCAATACGCCAGACCTAGACCTCAGGCCCTATACCCCAGACCTAGACCTCAGGCCCTATACCCCAGACCTAGACCTCAGGCCCTATACCCCAGACCTAGACCTCAGGCCCAATACCCCAGACCTAGACCTCAGGTCCTATACCCCAGACCTAGACCTCAGGCCCTATACCCCAGACCTAGACCTCAGGCCCTATACCCCAGACCTAGACCCTATACCCTAGACCTCAGGCCCTATACCCCAGACCTAGACCTAGACCTCAGGCCCAATACCCCAGACCTAGACCTCAGGCCCTATACCCCAGACGTAGACCTCAGGCCCAATACCCCAGACCTAGACCTCAGGCCCAATACCCCCGACCTAGACCTCAGGCCCAATACCCCCGACCTAGACCTCAGGCCCAATACCCCAGACCTAGACCTCAGGACCAATACCCTAGACCTCAGGCCCAATACCTCAGACCTAGACCTCAGGCCCAATACCCTAGACCTAGACCTCAGACCCAATACCCCAGACCTAGACCTCAGGCCCAATACCCCAGACCTAGACCTCAGGCCCTATACCCCAGACGTAGACCTCAGGCCCAATACCCCAGACCTAGACCTCAGGCCCAATACCCCCGACCTAGACCTCAGGCCCAATACCCCCGACCTAGACCTCAGGCCCAATACCCCAGACCTAGACCTCAGGACCAATACCCTAGACCTCAGGCCCAATACCTCAGACCTAGACCTCAGGCCCAATACCCTAGACCTCAGACCCAATACCCCAGACCTAGACCTCAGGCCCAATACTCCAGCCCTAGACCTCCGGCCCTATACCCCAGACCTAGACCTCATGCCCAATACCCCAGCCCCATACCCCAGTCTCAGACCTAGACCTCAGGCCCAATACTCCAGCCCTAGGCCCAATATAACCAGCCTCTGGTCCAGCCTCTGGTCCAGCCTCTGGCCTAATCAGATCATGAGGAGCAGCAGACCCCTGAACACACCACCACAAACCACTTGTGCCCCCGCATTCAGCTTCCTGATTAGACACCAGCCTAAGCGGACAGGAATACACACGGAACATTAGCCAATAACAGTCTGTTCTCTGGGAAGAAATGTGTGTCAAGGACCAATCAAAAATAATGACATCAACAGGAAACTATTAGAGTGTAATAACCATTCTCCTGATCCCTGGACTGTTAGGATTTGGAAGACTTTTGGATAGGAACTGTTTTTGTATGTTTTTGAAAACAACCATTGTCTACACGGCTCGGGGAAGATTATTGTGTGTGAACTGTGAACATTCCACATATTCTAAATGTGTTGCTGAAAATACACTGTGCACTAGTGACTAGAAGAAAGACATGCACTAATTCAATAAGTAGTGTCAGTAGTTTTTGTTATGCCCCATTGTCTTACATCAGATAGCACAACTTTCATCTGCAGGGGGTTTGTAAGCTTGACAGTAGCGACAATATCTCTGTGGGCCGAGTTAAGTAAAAGGTGAATTGTGCCCAGGAGGTGTGGGATAAGCAGTACTGGTCTAACATCATTCAGCTGGTCTAACATCATTCAGCTGGTCTAACATCATTCATCTGGTCTAACATCATTCAGGCATTGTTCATCATCAGTTCCATCCTCGTTGTCCTATTAGTCTTGCATTTCCTACAGACTGCTTTTCTTGTATGTCTCCTAGGCTGGACACCATTGTCATATCTGCTGGCTGGATTGTTCTAAGATGGCGTAGCAGTCAGACGTCTTTTGTCCTCATCTTGTCGTGTCCCGTGTATATCTTTTTCTTCGCATATATTTTTTATAATTTTTCGAAAACTCAACTTCAAAACACACCTGCAACCCGCCTCACTCAATGTGGTGCGGATCTGTTTTTTTCTAAAGTATTATTCACCTCAAATCCGGAATCCCCCTACAGATGCTAGCCAGCTCACTCGCTACTAGCTAGTAGTCAGTAAACCACTGCTAGCGGTCATCAGCTAACCTTTATCTCGGAAATCTCTCGCCAGTTTGTACAACGCGACTCATACCAGAGCATACCAGACCTGTTTTCTCACCATATCCCCGGATTCCTACCGCAAGCTCTGGACATTTTCATCTGGATCATCGCAGCTAGCTAGCTGCTATCCGAGTACTGGCTAACGTCGGTCCCAGAGCAAGCACCAATTAGCCTGGAGCTATCCCATGCTAGGCCCTTTCTCCCGGCTAGCTAAAGAGGCCCACCACTCCTGGGCTACAATACCCGGACCCCTTCTACTGCCGGTATGGGGCACGGAACCCCGCCGATCCTTCATGACTGGACTACGACGTAATCTGCTCGAGGGGGTATTCAACTGGCCTCGATATCGGGCCGTCCCCTGAATGCCCATCCGCTAGCCACGGCCCGCTAGCTGCTAGCTGGCTAGAGCATATTGGACTGTTAGCTGTATAGATCCATTGGCAAATTTCTTGGGCCACTACACCTATCTTGCCAAATGGACTTGGACCCCTCTACTACTCGGGAACCCTATTAATCCATCACGACTGGTCTATCAACGTCAATTCACGCGGAGGCCAAAACAAGCTTTCCTCCAACGATATGTCCCTATAAGACCCTTCTGCTAGCTTGCTAGCCCCAGTCTGCTAACTTGCTAGCCCCGGTCTGCTAGCTCAAATCAAATCAAATGTATTTATATAGCCCTTCGTACATCAGCTGATATCTCAAAGTGCTGTACAGAAACCCAGCCTAAAACCCCAAACAGCAAGCAATGCAGGTGTAGAAGCACGGTGTCACAGCAAGGGCGGTTTGTTGCTCCAGAGACTTTCCGTTCACCTTCACACTCCTGGGCCAGACCACACTCAATCATATGACCTACTGAAGAGATGAGTCTTCAGTAAACTTAAAGTAGACTTAAAGGTTGAGACCGAGTTTGCATCTCTCACATGGGTAGGCAGACCATTCCATAAAAAATGGAGCTCTGTAGGAGAAAGCCCTGCCTCCAGCTGTTTGCTTAGAAATTCTAGGGACAATTAGGAGGACTGCGTCTTGTGACCGTAGCGTACGTGTAGGTATGTACGGCAGGACCAAATCAGGTAGGAGCAAGCCCATGTAATGCTTTGTAGGTTAGCAGTAAAACCTTGAAATCAGCCCTTGCCTTGACAGGAAGCCAGTGTAGGGAGGCTAGCACTGGAGTAATATGATCAAATTTTGGGGTTCTAGTCAGGATTTTAGCAGCCGTATTTAGCACTAACTGAAGTTTATTTAGTGCTTTATCCGGTAGCCGGAAAGTAGAGCATTGCAGTAGTCTAACCTAGCAGTGACAAAAGCATGGATTAATTTTTCTGCATCATTTTTGGACAGAAAGTTTCTGATTTTTGCAATGTTACGTAGATGGAAAAAAGCTGTCATTGAAACAGTCTTGATATGTTCTTCAAAAGAGAGATCAGGGTCCAGAGTAACGCAGAGGTCCTTCACAGTTTTATTTGAGACGACTGTACAACCATTAAGATTAATTGTCAGATTCAACAGAAGATCTCTTTGTTTCTTGGGACCTAGAACAAGCATCTCTGTTTTGTCCAAGTTTAAAAGTAGAAAGTTTGCAGCCATCCACCTCCTTATGTCTGAAACACATGCTTCTAGCGAGGGCAATTTTGGGGCTTCACCATGTTTCATTGAAATGTACAGCTGTGTGTCATCCGCATAGCAGTGAAAGTTAACATTATGTTTTCGAATGACATCCCCAAGAGGTAAAAAAAAATGGTGGTCCTAAAACGGAACCTTGAGGAGCACCGAAATTTACAGTTGATTTGTCAGAGGACAAACCATTCACAGAGACAAACTGATATCTTTCTGACAGATAAGATCTAAACCAGAACTTGTCCGTGTAGACCAATTTGGGTTTCCAATCTCTCCAAAATAATGTGGTGATCGATGGTATCAAAAGCAGCACTATAAGGTCTAGGAGCACGAGGACAGATGCATAGCCTCGGTCTGATGTAATTTACCACCTTCACAAGTGCAGTCTCAGTGCTATGATGGGGTCTAAAACCAGACTGAAGCATTTCGTATACATTGTTTGTCTTCAGGAAGGCAGTGAGTTGCTGTGCAACAGCCTTTTCTAAAAAAAATTGAGAGGAATGGAAGATTCGATATAGGCCGATTCGTTTTTATATTTTCTGGGTCAAGGTTTGGCTTTTTCAAGAGAGGCTTTATTACTGCCACTTTTAGTGAGTTTGGTACACATCTGGTGGATAGAGAGCCGTTTATTATGTTCAACATAGGAAGCAGCTCTTTCAGTAGTTTAGTTGGAATAGGGTCCAGTATGCAGCTTGAAGGTTTAGAGGCCATGATTATTTTCATCATTGTGTCAAGAGATATAGTACTAAAACACTTGAGTGTATCTCTTGATCCTAGGTCCTGGCAGAGTTGTGCAGACTCAGGACAACTGAGCTTTGAAAGAATACGCAGATTTAAAGAGGAATCCGTAATTTGCTTTCTAATAATCATGATCTTTTCCTCAAAGAAGTTCATGAATTTATTACTGCTGAAGTGAAAGCCATCCTCTCTTGGGGAATGCTGCTTTTTAGTTGGCGTTGCAACAGTATCAAAAAGGAACTTCGGATTGTTATTATTTTCCTCAATTAAGTTGGAAAAATAGGATGATCGAGCAGCAGTAAGGGTTCTTTGATACTGCACGATACTTCCAAGCTAGTCGGAAGACTTCCAGTTTGGTGTGGCGCCATTTCCGTTCCAATTTTCTGGAAGCTTGCTTCAGAGCTCGGATATTTTCTGTATACCAGGGAGCTAGTTTCTTATGACAAATGTTTTTAGGGGTGCAACTGCATCTAGGGTATTGCGCAAGGTTAAATTGAGTTCCTCAGTTAGGTGGTTAACTGATTTTTGTCCTCTGGCGTCCTTGGGTAGACAGAGGGAGTCTGGAAGGACATCAAGGAATCTTTGTGTTGTCTGTGAATTTATAGTACGACTTTTGATGTTCCTTGGTTGGGGTCTGAGCAGAATATTTGTTGCATTTGCAAATGTAATAAAATGGTGGTCCGATAGTCCAGGATTATGAGGAAAAACATTAAGATCCACAACATTTATTTCATGGTACAAAACTAGGTCCAGAGTATGACTGTGACAGTGAGTAGCTCCAGAGACATGTTGGACAAAACCCACCGAGTCGATGATGGCTCCGAAAGCCTTTTGGAGTGGGTCTGTGGACTTTTCCATGTGAATATTAAAGTCACCAAAGATTAAAATATCATCTGCTATGACTACAAGGTCCGATAGGAATTCAGGGAACTCAATGAGGAACACTGTATATGGCCCAGGAGGCCTGTAAACCGTAGCTATAAAACGTGATTGAGTAGGCTGCATAGATTTCATGACTAGAAGCTCATTGCTATCGTAAATGTTAGCAACACCTCCTCCTTTGCGGGATGCACGGGGGATATGGTCACTAGTGTAGCCAGGAGGTGAGGCCTCATTTAACACAGTAAATTCATCAGGCTTAAGCCATGTTTCAGTCAGGCCAATCACATCAATATGATGATGAGTGATTAGTTCATTGACTATAATTGCCTTTGAAGTAAGGGATGGACAAGGCATATATACAAGGCTAGCTGTCTGAATCGCCATGTCTCCAGCCAGCCCAACAACTCGCTGGACCCCTATTGATCACCCGGCTATGCATGCATCTCCCTAATATCAATACACCTTGTCCATTACTGTCCTGGTTAGTGAATACTGTCTTATTTCACTGTAGAGCATCTAGCCCTACTCAATATGCCTTAACCAACCATTTAGTTCCACCTCCCACATATGCAGTGACATCACCTGGTTTAAATGTCTCTGGAGACAATATCTCTCTCATCATTACTCAATGCCTAGGTTTACATCCAATGTACTCACATCCTACCATACTTTTGTCTGTACATTATGCCTTGAATCTATTCTCTCACGCCCAGAAACCTGCTCCTTTTCCTCTCTGCTCTGAACCTACTAAACGACCAGTCCTGATAGCCTTTAGCCGTACCCTCATCCTACTCCTCTTCTGTTCCTCTGGTGATGTAGAGGTTAATCCTGGCCCTGCAGCCCCCAGCTCCACTCCTATTTCCCAGGCGCTCTCTTTTGCTGACTTCTGTAACCGTAATAGCCTTGGTTTCATGCATATTAACATTTGAAGCCTCCTCCCTAAGTTTGTTTTATCCACTGCTTTAGCACACTCTGCCAACCCGGAAATCCTAGCCATGTCTGAATCCTGGCTTAGGAAGTCCACCAAAACCCTGAAATTTCCATCCCTAACTATAACATTTTCCGAGAAGATAGAACTGCCAAAGGCGGCGGTGTTGCAATCTACTGCAGAGATAGCCTGCAGAGTTCTGTCTTACTATCCAGGTCTGTACCCAAACAATTCGAACTACTACTTTTAAAAATTCATCTTTCCAGAAACAAGTCTCTTACTGTTGCCGCTTGTTATAGACCACCCTCTGCCCCCAGCTGTGCCCTGGACACCATATGTGAATTGATTGCCCCCCAAGTCCTTCTGTTCACCTGACTTAGAATTCCTCACAATCAAATGTCGACCGCATTATCTACCAAGAGAATTCTCTATGATTATAATCGCAGCCGCATATATTCCCCTCCAAGCAGACACATTGATGGCCCTGAACAAACTTCATTTGACTCTATGTAAACTGGAAACCACATACCCTGAGGCTGCATTCATTGTAGCTGGGGATTTTAACATGGCTAATCTGAAAACAAGACTCCCTAAATTCTATCAGCATATTGATTGTGCAAACAGGGCTGGTAAAACCCTGGATCGTTGTTATTCTAACTTCCGCGATGCATACAAGGCCCTCCCCGCCCTCCTTTCGGAAAAGCTGACCACGACTCATTTTTGTTGCTCCCTGCCTATAGACAGAAACTAAAACAGGAAGTTCCCATGCTCAGGTCTGTTCAACGCTGGTCCGACCAATCTCCACGCTTCAAGATTGCTTCGATCATGTGGACTGGGATATGTTCCGCATTAAGTCAAACAACAACATTGACGAATACGCTGAGTCGGTGAGCGAGTTTATTAGCAAGTGCATCGGAGATGTCGTACCCACAGCAACTATTAAAAGATTCCCAAACCAGAAACCGTGGATTGAAGACACAATTCACACAAAACTGAAAGCGTGAAACACTGCTTTTAATCAGGGCAAGGTGACCGGAAACATGACCGAATACAAACAGTGTACCTATCTAAACTGTGACATGTTTAACACCCCGGCCATCCTACAATCTAAGCTTGATGCCCTCAATCTCACACAAATGATCAATGAACCCACCAGATACAAACCCAAATCCATAAACACGGGCACTCTCATAGATATCATCCTAACTAACTTGCCCTCCAAATACAGCTCTGCTGTTTTCAACCAAGATCTCAGTGATCACTGCCTCATTGCCTGTATCTGTAATGGGTCTGCGAGTCAAACGACCACCCCTCATCACTGTCAAACACTCCCTAAAACACTTCAGCAAGCAGGCCTTTCTAATCGACCTGGCCCGGGTATCCTGGAAGGATATTGACCTCATCACCTCAGTAGAGGATGCCTGGTTATTCTTTAAAAGATCCTCCCTCACCATCTTAAATAAGCATGCCCCATTCAAAAAATGTAGAACCAGGAAAAGATATAGCCCTTGGTTCTCTCCAGACCTGACTGCCCTTAACCAACACAAAAACATCCTGTGGCGTTCTGCATTAGCATCGAACAGCCCCCATGATATGCAACTTTTCAGGGAAGTTAGGAACAAATATACACAGGCAGTTAGGAAAGCAAAGGCTAGCTTCTTCATGCAGAAATGTGCATCCTGTAGCACACACTCGAAAAAGTTCTGGGACACTGTAAAGTCCATGGAGAATAAGAACACCTCCTCCCAGCTACCCACTGCACTGAGGCTAGGAAACACTGTCACCACCGATAAATCCACTATAATTGATCATTTCAATAAGCATTTTTCTACGTTTGGCCATGCTTTCCACCTGGCTACCCCTACCCCGGTCAACAGCCCTGCACCCCCCACAGCAACTTGCCCCAACCTCCCCCACTTCTCCTTCACCCAAATCCAGATAGCTGATGAAAGAACTGCAAAATCTGGACACCTACAAATCAGCTGGGATATACAATCTGGACCCACTATTTCTAGAATTAACTGCTGAAATTGTTGCATCCCCTATTACTAGCCTGTTCAACCTCTTTCGTATCATCTGAGATTCCCATAGATTGGAAAGCTGCCGTGGTCATCCCCCTCTTCAAAGGGGGAGACATTCTAGACCCAAACTGCTACAGACCTATATCTATTCTACCCTGCCTTTCTATGGTCTTCGAAAGCCAAGTTAACAAACAGATTATCGACCATTTCGAATCTCACCATACCTTCTCCACTATGCAATCTGGTTTCAGAGCTGGTCATGGGTGCACCTCAGCCTCGCTCAAGGTCCTAAACAATATCATAACTGCCTTCGAGACATTACTGTGCAGCCGTATTCATCGACCTGGCTAAGGCTTTCGACTCTGTCAATCAGCACATTCTATTCGGCAGACTCAACAGCCTTGGTTTCTCAAATGATTGCCTCTCCTGGTTCACCAACTACTTCTCTGATAGAGTTCAGTGTGTCAAGTCGGAGGGCCTGTTGTCCGGACCTCTGGCAGTTTCTATGGGGGTGCCACAGGGCTCAATTCTCGTATTGAGATAAACTTTTGTTATTGACCAAATACTTATTTTACACCATAATTTGCAAATAAATTCATAAAAAATCCTACAATGTGATTTTCTGGATTTTTTTTCTCATTTTGTCTGTCATAGTTGAAGTGTACCTATGATGAAAATTACAGGCCTCTCTCATCTTTTTAAGTGGGAGAACCTGCACAGTTGGTGGCTAACTAAATACTTTTTTGCCCCGCTGTATATCTCGCTGGTCACCCCCAAAGCCAATTCTTCCTTTGGCTGCCTCTCCTTCCAGTTCTCTGCTGCCAATAACTGGAACGAACTGCAAAAATCATTAAAGCTGGAGACTCTTACCTCCATCACTAGCTTTAAGCACCAGCTGTCAGAGCAGCTCACAGATCACTGGACCTGTACATAGCTCATCTGTAAATAGCCCATCCAATCTACCTCATCCCCATACTGTATTTATTTATTTATCTTTCTCCTTTGCACCCCAGTATCTCTACGTTCACATTCATCTTCTGCACATTCTACCATTCCAGTGTTTAATTACTAAATTGTAATTACTTCGCCACTATGGCCTATTTATTGCCTTACCTCTTATCCTACCTCATTTGCACATAGATTTTTTTCTACTGTATTATTGATTGTATGTTTGTTTATTCCATGTGTAACTCTGTGTTGTTGTATGTGTCAAACTGCTTTGCTTTATCTTGGCCAGGTTGCAGTTGCAAATGAGAACTTATTCTCAACTAGCCTACCTGGTTAAATAAAGGTGAAATAAATAAAAAATATCGCCACCCAGAATGGGTCGGTGTCCAGTATGGATTTGAGAGAAGAGAAAATAATTATTTTAAAACAGACTTAGTGAAGGCTGATCAGTATGGTGTGATAGTCTCTCACTACAGGCAGACAGCTAATCCTCCTGTTTGTAAAGGAGAGCGTTCACGGTCACGCACATAGACATGTTTTCATTTAGGACCACTGTGATGACGCAACACACCAGACATGACCCGAGGTGTTAATAGTTACTCTGTCCCCCAGCCGGGCCCAGCCGGGCAGAGCCGGCCACGCTCTAGACTAGCAGATCTGGGTGATACACACACACACACACACACTCAAACACCATACACTTTGTGCACACACACACTCTCTGTCTCTAACACACACACATATACTCACACACACACACATGCATCAGTCAAACCAAGGCTAGAGTGGAATGTGTGAACAGGTCGAGCCACAAAGCCCAATGTTCACGTTTTAAACCACAGAGACACATGGAGCACTGTGAGGGGTTGATAGATGTATCATGGATTAACACCACAAACACTCATATAACCCTAATTCTCCACACACACACACACACACACACACACACACACACACACACACACACACACACACACACACACACAGACACACTATTCTAACCCTAACTCTCCTCACTCACACACACACACACACACACACACACACACACACACACACACAATTATAACCCTAACTCTCCTCACTCACACACACAGAGACACACACACAGACACACAATTCTAACCCTAACTCTCCTCAAACACACACAGACACACAATTCTAACTCTCCTCAAACACACACACACAGAGACACACAATTCTAACCCTAACTCTCCTCAAACACACACACACACAGACACACAATTCTAACCCTAACTCTCCTCAAACACACACACACAGACACACAATTCTAACCCTAACTCTCCTCAAACACACACACAGAGACACACACACAAACACACACACAGACACACAATTCTAACCCTAACTCTCCTCAAACACACACAGAGACACACACACAGACACACACACACACGCCAGCTCAACCTTTCTCTCTCTGCATGATATAAAAAAGGAGAGCAGAGCAGAAGGGATGAGAGGAGGGAGAAGAGGATGGGTGAGAGGAGGGAGAAGAGGAGGGATGAGAGGAGGGAGAAGAGGAGGGAGAAGAGGAGGGATGAGAGGAGGGAGAAGAGGAGGGAGAAGAGGAGGGATGAGAGGAGGGAGAAGAGATGACAGGATGGACAAAACAGTTGAGTGGAAAGGAGAGTATGACAGGAGGAGGATCTGGCCCTGGTTAAATCAACTTTTCTTATCCTGGGGGAGATCTCCTGCTCCACTTGTGAAAATATGTTCCTCCTACTTCTCTAAGGCATCCACAGATGTTCAGGTCGTAAACATTTTGGAGACACACACACACCTGCTCTGCATGCAGGTCATAACATCCTCATTGCTCCTTCTCCCCCCAACCCGACTCGGCAGATTACATCAATTACATGACATCTGCTGTGAAAGAATGTCAGTCAGTCTGTCTGCCCCTGTCTGTGTTCTCCATTAAGGCTCAGTCGCCCAGATAGACGTTTGGAGTTTAGAACTTGAGCGGGCAGGAACAGCTGGGTCTGGTTCCATTTTGCCCGGCACCAATATGCTCCCTACCCCTCCTCCTTGGACCTAACCCTTCATTGTTTGCCTGGAAAGGTATAGCAGTGTAGTGGTGGAGCTCCCACCATATTCCTTACACCTTACAGATCTACAAACACCAGAGAGTTTTAGGGGGAGTATAGGAGGGAATTTTGACCGTGGTGCTGTGTCCCTCATAGCTTACCATCCATCTGTCTTCCTTTGTGTCTATAGATCATGCAGCAGATGAGTGACCATCGTTATGACAAGCTGACAGTGCCTGATGACATTGCAGCCAACACCATCTACATGAACCTCCCTGGCAAAGGTCATGTGCTGTTACACTGCACCCCAGAGGAGTTCCCAGAGAGTGCCAAGGTGAGCAAACACACTCACACACACACACATACGTACAGTATACACACATATTCACATGCACGCATACACTAACACACACACTCTGGGACTCTTGGATATCAGCTCGTATGGGAGCAGTGAATGTTATTGTCTCTGTAGCGGTAAGGCATGGTTGAGGATGAGCCATGTCATTTACATTCCTCAGTGTCACTACACAGTAACTCACTCTGGCTTCCTGGTTACCACATCACCAACACCCTGCAATCTGCACAGACAGCTCCAACACCTAAAATGTACTCTGTGGTTAAAACCCAAACTTGAACATTTATTTTTAGTACGAACCGTTTATTGAAATATGTCTCTTTGGATTTGGAACCGTTGTCCAAAGGCTGACTATTATATTTTCCTTGAGGATTGGCTGAAGGGAAATTCAAGCCAAACATTATAAAATCAGAGTGACTGCCTCTCTTTCCTGTATCAGACCACTGTGGGGACGTGTGTATTCATATGTGTCCTGGATGGAAACTTTGGACACTTTCTGCCTCTGAGCACCAGCTGTGTGATGAAGAATCATTCACGTAGAGGTGTTGGAATCCCAATATTCAGTGGTGTCAGACCATAGGGATACATATCTGTGTGTCAGACACAGTTCCATGTAAACACACACACACAAATACACACACTCACTCTCTCGCTTTTTCTCTATATATTTCAAAAGCAGCATGATTGAACATCACATCTACAGTTGAAGTCAGAAGTTTACATACAGTGGGGCAAAAAAGTATTTAGTCAGCCACCAATTGTGCAAGTTCTCCCACTTAAAAAGACGAGAGAGGCCTGTATAATCATCATAGGTACACTTCAACTATGACAGACAAAATGAGAAAAAAAATCCAGAAAATCACATTGTAGGATTTAAGCCAGTACATGTCCAGGCCCGTCTGAAGTTTGCTAGAGAGCATTTGGATGATCCAGAAGAAGATTGGGAGAATGTCATATGGTCAGATGAAACCAAAATATAACTTTTTGGTAAAAACTCTACTCGTCGTGTTTGGAGGACAAAGAATGCTGAGTTGCATCCAAAGAACACCATACCTACTGTGAAGCATGGGTGTGGAAACATCATGCTTTGGGGCTGTTTTTCTGCAAAGGGACCAGGACGACTGATCCGTGTAAAGGAAAGAATGAATGGGGCCATGTATCGTGAGATTTTGACTGAAAACCTCCTTCCATCAGCAAGGGCATTGAAGATGAAACGTGGCTGGGTCTTTCAGCATGACAATGATCCCAAACACACCGCCCGGGCAAGGAAGGAGTGGCTTCGTAAGAAGCATTTCAAGGTCCTGGAGTGGCCTAACCAGTCTCCAGATCTCAACCCCATAGAAAATCTTTGGAGGGAGTTGAAAGTCCATGTTGCCCAGCAACAGCCCCAAAACATCACTGCTCTAGAGGAGATCTGCATGGAGGAATGGGCCAAAATACCAGCAACAGTGTGTGAAAACCTTGTGAACTTACAGAAAACTTTGACCTCTGTTATTGCCAACAAAGGGTATATAACAAAGTATTGAGATAAACTTTTGTTATTGACCAAATACTTATTTTCCACCATAATTTGCAAATAAAATCCTACAACGTGATTTTCTGGATTTTCTCATTTTGTCTGTCATAGTTGAAGTGTACCTATGATGAAAATTACAGGCCTCTCTCATATGTTTAAGTGAGAGAACTTGCACAATTGGTGGCTGACTAAATACTTTTTTGCCCCACTGTACACTTAGGTTGGAGTCATTAAAACAAATGTTTAA